>NC_053025.1:162667202-162879922 GCF_003073215.2 Triticum urartu
AGATTTCAACAAGTGACTAGGTACTGAGCAAAATGAGTGAAGTGACCGTAGAGGCATAAGGATACTGTAGAAAGGAAGTCCTCGCGATCCATTTATTCCCGATCTCGGTCAGAGAGAACTATTCAACTAGTCTTCGTAGTGAAGTGACAATACACGCTGCAGCAGATGAGACACGTAACTAATAAGCTGAACCAGCATGTTGGTGTTACTAAATCAGCCTTACCCAGTACTGCCATCATGTTTGCTAGTAGAGCACGCTTCCGCAAATACGCCTATGCACCTCTGTACTCCATTAACTGACATATGGGCCCTGTTGTGGTAGACCCACATGTCACCGGTGTAACTATTTACACTCCGAAGGACGGTATATCCTGGCAGTAGTACTAGTAGAATTGAGATTGAATGCACTTTCTTCCCCGTCTTCCACTCTTCTTCCTCCTCTCTTCTTCCTCTTCTCTTCCACATCGTCGGCCGCACACCATTTACCCCCGCTCACTACTCGCCCGCTTGCGCCATCTTCCTTGGTAGCTCGCGCGCCAACTGGGTCGTCCTCATCCACCAATCTGGTAGTCCATGGCGTCTCGTGGATATCTACACCCAGCGAGAGATCACCCTTCCATCATTGGATACCACCGCCATCGAGCCTCGCGGCCCGCCGGACACTCCTGCCTACTACGCACGAGACGCGTCAAGCTGTTGGCTCGACCTCTGTTTGCAGAAAGTTGTAATATGCGAAGTGCCCACACCATCAGAAGACGACATGGATTACAAGCTCATTGCCTTGTTCAACAAGGGATTAGTCTATCTGGAATCCAGTCGCCATACATGGTTATGGCTCATCATCAATCCTGTTGAGGAAACATTTCTGTCTAATGCTATAGTGCACAATGGCATCGTTTACGCGGTCGACGCACAGATTGGCTACCTATACTGGTGGAATCTATCATCGTGTAATTGTTGTATCTCATCTCATCTTTACCTTATGAATATGATAGCCTGTTCATTTGTTATAAATTTACAATGCATAGCATGTCTATAACCACATCATTGCTATATGTTCCTCTCATTTCCTAGATTTTTATGACCACACATGTTATTGTTAGAGTTGATATGAGAACAATTGGCATCTAATGATTGTTAGAATACATATTATGAGCATAACATCATGATTGCTATATATTACTCTCGTTTACAAGATTTTTATAAAAACGCATGTTATCGCAGAACAGTAGTAGTAAGTGCTATGGTAGAATATGAGTAGGCGCTGTCATAGCTGTTTTCCTCTCATTGTTACATGATGTTTGAACCATGACATATTGCTAGAATATGAAAGCCATTGGCTTATTTTTTTTAACTTGGGGTATGATTATGACCACGGCATTGCAATTCTCTATCTATGATATGTGTCACTATTATAATAATCTTAATTCCACACATACTCTGAACATGATTGTTTATTTTTGTCCTTTTGGTCTCCAATTTGAATTGTTGCAGCAGACGCAAATGCGCTGGCCTTCATGATTCCAGGACCTGGAATCATACCAGCTGATGGGTGGTGGTTTATCGCTCGTTCAGCTGACGGTGGTCATTTGATGCTCATTCGCACGTACCAAATTGACCAAACCATTACATCAAACCACATGTAGTACAATGCGTGGGGCGTTCGTGACATTGATGGCTATGGCTGCTTCGTGTTCGAGAAAGATCCCAGCTCCGTTGGGCCAGGCGTATTCAACTGGAGGCGGTTTTACAGCCTCGGCAACCACTCCTTGTTCCTTGGGCTCAATTTTCCGATCATCCAACCAATCATCGATCATATCACCGGCGATGATTACTGTGCTATGCAACTTACATTCACGAGGGGGGGGCTGTGTTTACACATCATACCATGGGTTTCATGAATCACCATATCCAGAGATTTGTCGACACAGCTTGTTGCCAGATAATCTTCAGTGTGTGAAAGGCATCAAGCTACCATGCGATGGATGGCTTTTGCAAACCCGACATGCGGCGATGTGGTTCATGCCAACAGCAAATATGCACAACTTGATTCTTACTGATATGTAGACTGAGCCATGTATTCTGCTGCTGTAGCATGACCCTCTTTTGTTGGATATTATGTAATGTTGTTAGTTTGAAGCCCTCCTCTGGTTTGAAGGATGGATACCTTCCTGGGATCAAGTGCATCCTAACTCACCTGCATAGGATGTACTGATAATGATGATGGAGATGCTGTGCAGAAGCCACATATATATATATATATATCAGTTAGGCTTCAAGTGTGTACTTGTTAGTTAAACCTATGTATAAATTGTGACACTAAATACGACTAGTAAGTAGTACAGTAGTAGTATTAGTATACGTCGGTCAAATTATTCATCATGTCCACACATTGAATTGACGTGACAACACGCTGCGCATGAGGTGACACAAGAATCCCGGCGGCGTGTTCGGGTATTCTGGAATTACCGATGCAAGTCGAAGAAGGATTGGCCCAACCTGAGAAACTTGAGGCCAAAGTGAGTGCTCACAACGCGAGATTTCAGTCTCTCATCAATTTGTTCATACAAACCATCGACAGCGAGCACGGCATATGTTACACCCAACCTGAGAAACTTCCAGGTAAGACACCGATCGGCCGTTTACTTGCACAAACATATTCCTTTGTTTATAGCTCTATTTTTTCTTTTTACACACAGACCTGGTGAAGCAATTACAATTTGACAGTTAATAAAAAGTGAAACAAGTGACTGCAACATGCCAAAGATGTTATGAAAATGCCAACTAGGTACACTAAAACATGTATTCCACAATACTGCAGCTATCACACTGAGTGGCCTAAGGAAGCATTTCTTCCAGCGCAATTCTAGGGCATTCAAAAGGGGCGCGTGGACGCGTCGCAAGATACAGTCGGAGTGCGGCATGCACACGATGTGGAACAAGACCGGCAATACCTTGCCGGTGATGGTCAACGGCCGGCAAACGGGTAGCAAAAAAGGTTCTGCTGCTGCACACCAACAAGAACTTCGACCAGCAGAGGACCAACTGGGTGATGCACCAGTACCACCTCGGGGACCTGGAGCAAGAGAAGGAGCGGGAGCTGGTCCTCTGCAAGATTTTCTACCAGACGAACACTAGGGCCAAGAGTAAAAAGATTATAAGTTAGTTTGGTATTGGTAGTTGTACTACCTTGTCCTCCGCAAGTTGGTATTCTTGTTAACGACTTTTTGGTATGAACTTGCATTTGCTTCCAACCATCATGCCGAGGGTCGACGTGGAAATAAAGCTGAATCATTTTTTTCGAAACGAATTTTCAGGCACCTGATTTTTATTTGATGGGTAGCATAAGCACCCGCCGTTCGAATTCCCAGTTCTCCAATTTTTTCGAAACAAGTGCATGCACTTATTATCACCATAAAAACCAATATCCATGCTGCATCCTAGTTATCAGTGTGTACTTGCAGAATTCTCTCATTTATTGAGCACGTATATTGTTTTTTCAGGTCGAGCAAGTTTCAACTGGGCTGTAGATTGCCAGGGTTGTTTTGTTTTTAACAGGCCCAGCCCATGACGACAATGGGGCACAAAGATCCAGCAGGTATCTACTGGCCTCTGGCCCGCCAGCGTTAGTAATATTTTGTCTTACAACATCCGTAGGCAGTTTTTTTACTGAATCAAACACAAAGCCCAGTTCTATTTTCCTCTTGAAACGCATGTCCTACATCCATTTTCTAAGCTCTACCTATAGTTTTACTAGTTCGTATACATGTATCATTATATTGAAAACACATAAAATTCCCTTTTCATATTTACATCCTTATTTTTGTTGTTTTTTTCCCACCCAGCACTGATTTTTTTACCACTGGTTTTCCCTTAAACCAACTAAATTTGTCCCACGTCTTATTTGCTTACAAAAACAAAACGATTTTTTTGGCAAATCAATAAGTTCTTAAAAAAATGTTTATCATTTCGGGATTACAACAGTTCAGATTCCACCGAAATATGCAAAATAAGGTTGGACTTTTTGACCGTTGTCCTAGGCAGAAAATGGGCTGTAATAAATTACTTAAGAATTAGCAAATGGGCTGCAAATTATAAAAAATAGCAAATGGGATTTATGTTGTCTGCCACAGATTTGGAGGCTGACTTGTGGGCCTACTAAGTTCATGCGTACAAAAGGTTTCTCAAAAAAGAAACTTAGTCAACAATCGACTCTACCAGCGTCAGACCGTTAGATGTCAATCTAACGGCAATCGTGCTTCTTCAGTCTCTGATCCTCCTGCTCCAGCCGCCCAAACCAGCGCCGTCGGAACCGCTTGCTCCCGCCCTCCATGGCTGGCAGTGCTGCCGGGAAGGCCTCATGGCCCCATCGTACTCGCATCCCTGGCCTGTCTATCCCTCTACTCGCCCACACCTCCTGTTATTTTCCGGTGACGGCAGCCGAACCAGTCAACCCTCGTACTCTCCACCGCGTGGGCAGCCACTGTCGTGTCTTCCCCGGCTCCGTGTTGTTCCCTTCGTAGGCCTCGCCATCGTCCACTGCCCTGGTGCTCTCAGCGCGGCGTGGTCAACGATGTCCATCCAACGGCCGTAGTGCTTCTTCAACCTCTGGTCTTCTTGCCCCAGCCGCCCAAAGCAGCGCCGGTCGTGCCGCATGCTCCTGCCTCCCGTGGTCGGTTGTGCTGCCGTGGAGGCCTCACCGCCCCCTACTATTACCACCGCTGGCCAGGCCCTACGGCGACGACAGCCTCACACCAGCCGAACCAGTGAACCCTCGTACTCCTCTCCACGCGGGCATCCACTACCACGTCGTCCCCTTCCTAGGCCTCGCCATCGTCCACCGCCGTGGTGCTCTCCGTGCGGCGTGGTCAACGTGGTCAAGGAACGACTTCCATCGAAAGAGTACTGTATGTGGAGAGGCTGACAACTGGGTCCACGGCCACACCCCAGTTTTTTTTGTGATTTGCCAAGCAAGTCGCTTTGTCAGGCCTGTTGGGCTGCAAATATTTCAAGACGAGGAGAGCTTTCATTCGGCTGGCCGAGAAAATGGCCCATCAGTAATGAGAAATGGGCTGTACATTTTTAAAACACATCAAACCGGCAATTAGTTTCAAATATCTTTTTTTCATTTCGAGATTTTAAATTACATTAATTTTTATGCGTGGAGAATTTGTTGGATTTTATATTGATATACATTTATTTTTAAAATCAGTTTGTATGTGAGTCGAAATTTCAGGATTAAAAACAGTTTGGACTGCACCGAAATATGCAAAATTTCGTATAATTTTTTAACCGTGGCCACAATATGGGCTGTAATGCTAACAAAAAGAATATGGGCTCCAAAAAAACCTTAATTATTAGCAAATGGGCTGTAAATTATTAGAAATAATGGCAGATGGGATGTATGCTGTTTCCCATAGATTTGAGGCTTTCCTAAAAAAGGTTGACGCACAAGCAGTGACTGTTGAATGGCCATCCAACGACCGTCGTGCTTCTTCAATCTCTGCTCTTCCTGCTCTAGCCGCTCAAACAGGCACCGGCAGGACTGCCTGCTCCCTCCTCCCCACGGCCGGCTCTGCTGCCGCGCAGGCCTCACCGCCCCATTGTACTCCCATCGCTGGCCTAGCCATCCCTCTACTCACCCACACCTGCTGTTATTCTCCGGCGACGGCAGACGAACCAGTAAACCCTCGTACAGTCATACTCCCCTCCGCGTGGGAAACAACTGCCGAGTCTTCCCTGCCTCCGTGTCATTCCCTTCCTAGGCCTCGCCATCGTCCACCGCCCTGGTGCTCTTGGCGCGGCCTGGTCAACGTGGTCAACGACCAACATGCATCTGAAGTGGACTTTAGGTGGAGAGGCCGACAACTGGGTCCACGGCCGCACGCAAGGAAATTCTTCCTTATTACGTGCAAAATAATGATTCCTCCACCTGACATCTAGGACCCACTGAAAGGGCCTCTGTATTTCGCGAAAAAAACGTTACCGCCGCTGACAGCTCGGACCCACCAGCTATATCTTCGCATGCAAGGAAGTGCCTCCTTATTACGCACAAAAAATGAATACTTCCCCTGTTAGCTGGGACCCAGTATAGTGGCAGGCTGACTTGTGGGCCTACTAAGTTGACGGGGACGGAGGGCTTTGTCAACTTAGTCAATATGCACGATTCTAGCTCTAGTGACCGTACGATGTCCATCCAACGGCCGTAGTGCTTCTTAACCCTCTGGTCTTCTTGCTACAGCCGCCCAAACCAGCGCCGGTCATGCCTCGTGCTCCTGCCTCCCATGGCCGGCTGCGATGCGGCGGAGGCCTCACTGACCCCTACTACTCCCACCGCTGGCCAGGCCATCCCTCTACTCACCCACACCCCCTGTTATTCTGCGGTGACGGCAGCCTCACACTGCAGCCGACCAGTGAACCCTCGTACTCTTCTCTGTGCGGGCTTCCGCTGCTGCATCTTCCCCGGCTCCGCGTCGTCCCCTTCCTAGGCCTCGTCGTCGTCCAAACCACCGCCCTGGTGCTCTCGGCGCGGCGTGGTCAATGTGGTTAACGACCAACTTTCATCGGAAGAGTACTATACATGGAGAGGCTGACAGCTGGGTCCAGGCGGCCGCAAGGAAGTGCCTCCGTATTACGCGCAAAATAATTATTCCTCCACCTTACAGTAGGGACCCACGGGACGGGCCATCTTATTTCGCGAAAAAAACGTTTCCCCCCTGACTGCTCGGACCCACCGGATGGGCCAGTGTATTTCATGAAAAAAATGTTCCCCCCGCTGTCAGCTCGGACC
The DNA here is from genome assembly GCF_003073215.2 of Triticum urartu. Taxonomy (NCBI): domain Eukaryota; kingdom Viridiplantae; phylum Streptophyta; class Magnoliopsida; order Poales; family Poaceae; genus Triticum; species Triticum urartu. Next base: position 162,673,993 of record NC_053025.1, read on the forward strand.
CACCGGAAGTGCCTCCTTATTACGAACAAAAAAATGAATACTTCCCCTGCTAGCCGGGACCCACCATGGTGGGAGGCCGACTTGTGGGCCTATTAAGTTGACTGGGACGGGGGCTTTTGTCAACTTTAATCAATATGAACGACTCTAGCTCCACTGACCGTACGATGTCCATCCAACGGCCGTAGTGCTTCTTCAACCTCTGGTCTTCTTGCTCCAGCCGCCCAAAGCAGCGCCGATCGTGCCGCATGCTCCTGCCTTCCGTGGCCGGCTGTGCTGCCGCGGAGGCCTCACCGCCCCTACTATTCCCACCGCTGGCCAGGCCCTGCGGCGATGGTAGCCTCACACCGCAGCCAAACTAGTGAACCCTCGTACTCCTCTCCGCGCACGCGCGGGCTTTCACTTTCGCGTCTTCCCCGACTCCCCGTCGTCCCCTTCCTAGGCCTCGCTGTCGTCCACCACCCTGGTGCTCTCGGCGCGGCGTGGTCAACATGATCAAGGAACGACTTCCATCGGACGTGGACTATATGTGGAGAGGCTGACAGCTGGGTCCACGGCGGCAGCAATGAAGTGCCTCCTTATTACGTGAAAAATAATGATTCCTCCAGCTGACAGCAGGGACCCACCGGACGGGCCACCGTATTTTGCAAAAAAATGTTTCCCCCCTGACTGCTGGGACCCACCAGCTACACCTTCGCACACAAGGAAGTGCGTCTGGGCAAAAAAAATGATTCGCCCCCTGACTGCTGGGACCCACCAGCTACATCTTCGCACGCAAGGAAGTGCGTTCGGGCAAAAAAAGAAAACCAAAACGATTCGCCCCCCTGACTGCTGGGACCGACCAGCTACATCTTCGCACGCAAGGAAGTGCGTCCGGGCAAAAAAAACGATTCGCCCCCTGACTGCTGGGACCCACCAGCTACATCTTCACAGGCAAGGAAGTGCCTGATAGTCGGGACCCACCTGTTCGAAGCGTACGTAACATTGTCATTCTGGTCGCGAACGTGTACGTACATACTGGTTGATGTAGAGGCGCGCACGTGTCGTAGTAGAGGCGCGCACGTGTCGTAGTAGAGGCGCGCACGTGTCGTAGTAGAGGCGCGCATGTAGCATGTACACGTACGTACAGCGGCCAGGGTGCAAGAAAGAAAATACGGCCATGTATGTGTACATACGGGCGGGAACTCGAACGCCTACTCGCGCATACGTACGGCGAGGGCTCGTGTACATGGCTGGGTCGGAACGGAGAAACAGCGTCGTCGTGTTCATGGGTCGGAATGGAATGCGTGGTCGTGTTCATCAGGAGGGCTTGGACGGAAGAGGCAATGGAAACGAGGCCTGGCGTACCGCACAACGGAGGAAACAGACCTCCTACTGTCAAAACGGGGGTCCTGTTGATCGGGAGGGGTGTGGGGTACCGCAAAACGGAGGAAACGGACCTCCTATGGTCAAAACGGGGGTCCTGTTGATCGAGAGGGGTGTGGCGTACCGCAAAACGGAGGAAACGGACTTGTGTTGGAGCGCTATGGTTGAAACGGGGGTCCTGTTCATCGGGAGGGGTGTGGCGTACCGCAAAACGGGACTCCACGGGATACTGTTCATCTCCACCGTCGACCCCCTCCAGCCTCCACGAGCTACTATTCATCCACCGTCGACCTCCTCCAGCCTCCACGGGCTCCTGTTCATCCAGCCTCCACCGCGTGCTACTCCACCGGCTACCGTTCAACCACCCCTCCACCGTCTACTGTTCATCCAGCCCTCCACACCACGGGGTCCTGTTCAACCACCCCTCCACGGGCACCCCTCCACCATCTACTGTTCATCCCGCCCTCCACACCACGGGGTCCTGTTCATCCACCCCTCCACGGGCACCCCTCCATCGTCTACTGTTCATCCAGCCCTCCACCACACCACGGGGCCCTGTTCGTCCAGAGGCAACGCCACCGCTCAATGTTCATCCACCCCCCCCCCCCCCCCCCCCCCCCCCCCCCCCCCCCCCCCCCCCCCCGCAACGCTCACTGTTCATCCCATCGATCGGCTTCAGTTAGCAGCAGTAGCCAAGGAATCGCTCGATTGGGTTCGGTTAACAGCCATCGATCGATCGCTCGGGTTCAGTAACGCGTAGCCTTCAGTGCAATTGCTCGGGTTCAGTGAGAGCCCAACGCCTCGCTTGGGTTCAATTAGAGCCAACGCCTCGCACACACGTGCGTACGTGTACGAGAGAAGCACGCATCGCTCGGCCCCCGACCTCCCACCGTAACCGGGAACTCCCCGAAATTTTCCTCCCCCTCGCTTCTACCATGGTTTTTCCCGTCATGGACGGCCCAAAGAATGTCATGCAGCTGCGTCTCCGGCCTGCCCAGGATGAAAAGCCCATTTTCTGTCATGATTTTTTGTCATAGAAGTAGGAGCCCACCACATCTATGATGATACCGGGTTTTGTCACAATTATCGTCATAGAAGTGTCATATGTATGACCGAATTTTTTTTCCTTTGGCCCAAAATGTCACGGATGTGTCTTTTTTTGTAGTGTCATCCAGGATCTGTCTGATGCACACAAACTATCCCCACCATGGGAAGGACCCTTAGTGGCCAGCAAGAATTTAAATAATGGGTCATATTACCTCATTGACGTTCGAGAGCACAAAGACTCATGTAAGTCGGAGGAGGAGACCCGCCGGCCGTGGAACATTGCTCAGCTTCGGCCATACTACACCTGAGCTACCGGCTCTCGTCATGTACATACTTTGACATTGTATATATTATCATAAGTAATAAAGCAGGACCTCTGTCTTTTTCCTCTTCAAAGATCATATATCTTTACTATTTTCACTAATTAAATGACTATTAAGGAGCTGATCATATCTGAATCTAGCTTAACCTTTTTGGTCCGGCTTATGATCGTATTTGAATCTAGCTATGAACCTCATGATCACTTGGGGGCTTCCTATTCAAACATAGGCCGTATTCGAACCAAAGAGAACATAGCTGTCGTAACCCTCTTGATCGGCTCAAAGCCAAACTCACTAGGGGCTTCTTGATCGTATTCGAATCATAGCATAACCCCTTTTGGGTTCGACTTGGATTGTATTCGAATCAGGGTCGTTAAAAACCTCTCAAGGTCATTTGGGGGCTTCCTGTTCAAACATAGGTCGTATTCGAACCAAAGAGAACATAGCTGTCGGTACCCTCTTGATCGGCGCAATGCCAAAGCCACTGGGGGCTATATGATCGTATTCGAATCTTATCTTAACCCCTCTGGTCCGGTTTACTCGTTGTATTCGAATCAGAAACCCCCAAATTTATGTTGTTTGAAATCTGCTATTTTGTCTTACTGGTTTTTATTGTCTCAAATCTAAACTATCAGTATGGTTTTTATTTAAGCTGGCTTGACTATTTGACAATAAGCCGCCAAGGCATGATAGTCATCAGGTATATGGAAGCATTGACTTATCAAAAAGATTGGATCATGAAAACCAGCAGTCCAGAAACACAGGTATGACATTGTTGTTCACAAACAGGGTTTTTCAGCCTTGTTTATCTTTTCCGATATGACAATTTTGTAAAGACATATACCGGGTGTTTTTGACCCGTTCGGTGTTAAACCGCCAGGCCAACTCTTTCACTTTTTGTAGGAGCAAAGTTAAAACATTGCAGATGTAATCAAAGATGTGCTGGCAAAGAGTAGTATGCAACATTTTGTGTGCGATGGCATAAGCAACACATACAGTTTCAAGTTAAATCTATTACAAGGCTTTGAGAGCCCACAAGATGGTTATGACTCTCCCCTCGCCGGTTCACCTCCTTCTACTGATTGGAAGCTGGGATTGGACCAGTCAAAGATGTTCAGCGAAATGAACTCCGCTTCATCATCAATCAGGCCGGCCGAATCAACTTATGGAGCAATAGTGTGTTGATGAACCGGCGAGATAAGATCTGTCACCTTATAAGAGGGAGTTGTCATCTTCTTATTCTCCATATCAAAACCCGGCTGATATTTATTGATGTTGGTCTCATCTCCAAGAATGGTAGCTTGAGGTCGAACTCCCCTCACACAGTCAATGAAGTCGTCTTGCTCAAATAGAGTCCCGTCTTCCTTCATGGTAGGGTACCCCTTAGCCACATCCGTGGGGTCTAGATCTGGCACCCATGCTTTGGAGCGGCTCAGGGCAGTCAGGGCTCCGGCTCTGGCACAGGATCGTTTGACCTCTTGAAACCTGGCGGGTAAGATTGATAACTTCTTCAAGACATCGCTCAACCGATTGGGTCCTTGGTTGGCCGGGGAGATGGTGGCAAGTGCTCATTGAGCGCCAGTATACAATTGCTCCACCAAGGTATAAACTGCCTTCAATTTGGTCACACTGTCTTGGCTCAGATTTTTGCTTCATGGACCTACGAGTGTTTTTTAAACAGAGGCTCAGCAGGCGGCCTATATTCCGGGTCAAAAGAAGGTATAAGTGATTAATACGGATGACTTACCAAAGATTGCGGAGGCCATTTGAGACACCTGGTTCTTTAAGCCAGTGAGCTCCGTGGTAACCTCCTCAAGAGCCGCCTCAGCTGTTTCAGCATGTTGTACCAACAACATCTTTTCTTCGGCCCAGGATTTCTTCTTTGCAGTCAAGCTGGTCTTCAATTTTTCTTTCTCAGAAAGACTCAATTGGAGTTTAGAGTCAGCAGTCTTGATTTCTGCCTCTTGATCCGTCAGCCGGGTCTTTGCATCAGTTAATTGGGAGCCCAGTTCAGATAGGGCGTTCTACAAAACATACACAGGTGTGTCAAGGCTTAAACTAAAAGTTATAAGGGTTCAAGTCTCAAGTACTTTGCACCGCAATACCACTTGACACTTGGGGGCTAATGTCTGCCAAAGCAATTTTTATGACTCTTATATGTTTCAAGTCCCAAGTGTTTTACAAAGTAACAAAACTTAGCACTTGGGGGCTAATGCATGATATTCAGAAAGTGTCTCAAGATTAAGCTGGATTGCAATACTTATTGGGACTAGTAAAAGACAGTTATGAAGTTAAGTACCAGTTCATTTATGATAAATTGAGCCGGCCCTTGGGAACTACAGGTGAAGTTTACGCTACTTTGTTGGACTTTCGAAAAGCTTAGAGACAAAGTATCAACCTATATCATAAAGTCTACAGATCATTCAGATTCATCATATGAAGACTTGGGGGCTGGCAGAGTATAAGTGAACCGGAGAACATACCTCATATTTTAGCTGTAATTGCTTGACCATCTCAATTTCTGACTCACGGCTGGAATGCACATGACTGAGATAGCCGGATAGTATGTCACTAGAATTCAGATGAGTGTAGTGAGAGATATCAAAACACACTTTCTACTTCTCCAAGGGTTCTTGCTTAGTAGTGTGTCGAGCTAATATAGTGGGGGTCCCCGGTTCAACAAATCAGCTACCAGTAATCAACACGTCAGTATCAGAAGTTGTTCGCGGGTTAGCTAAACTAGATGGTTCAGTGATAGTCGGATTAAGGGTGATCTATCGGATGACAACTCAGGAGGATCCAATTGAGTATGAACAGCCGGGTCTTCAGGTGCTTCAGTTTCAGAGGGAGAAGTTGGCATGGCCGGTTCAGGTACAGGAACCTTCAGGTCTTCTGACGGCTTAATCACCTTGGCCTTCTTGGATTTGGCTTGGCCGCTAAGAAAAGTTTTATGAGACAGTTAGTGTAAGGATGCAGTTTTTAAAGATACAGAGGAAAGCTGATTTTTCCTTACCCAGGAGCAGCTTTGAAAGCTAGAAACTAAGTCTGAGATGAGTCACCAGAAGAGCGAGAAACTTCCTGCAAAAGGTAAAATAAAGTCAGTGATGCAAGGGAATAGATTCATTAATGAAAGCAAAAGATGAAGATGAAAGAAACCTCATTCTGGTGTTTTCAAGGAGTTTGTTGTGAAACAGGAGGCGGTTCATTGTTGTCATTATTCCGGGCCTGACGGCGGCTCTCATGTTGTTGGTTTTCAAAATAAAATGAGGGTCCAAATAAGCCAAAGGGTGCGAAAACCTTACTTTCCAGGTTACCAGTCGAAGTTTCGGTCTTGCCAAATGGGCTGAGTCGGAGGAAATAGTTACCTCTTCTTTTACGTCCTGGCTGGCCCCCGTGTCGTACTGGCAATAGTTAGTGTCGATAAGGTTATTAAAAAACTGGCCAAGGGAGTCAAGGGCTACCTCCGACTCAGTATCATCGTCATCCTTTAACAGGTCCGAAGCAGTGCTCCTTTTCTTCTTGGACCTCCGGGTGGTCTTCCTGGCGGCTACGACGGCGTCTCTAGCCTTCTTGGCAGCTTCATGGTCATACTTGGCCTTCCAGAAGTCAGATTTGGCCTGTAAAAAAATAAACAGGATAAAAGGTAATGCAAGTATTTAAAACTACTGAGGAAAACACAAAAAGAGAAAGAGGTTAGGGGTTTTTTACCTCTGGTGCCAGGTTAAGTTTGCAGAAGGGGTTTAACCTAACCTTACTGCAGTCCTCATATTTGCCATTCACAAGGATGGTTGACATTGCAACAATGTCTTCTTCAGTTAGTTGTACAGAGCTGTGACGCAGAGAGTCATCTGGGCCTCCGCCATATTCATACATCAATTTGGATCGGCGGCTTTGAGGGATGACCCTCCACGAGATCCAGCAACGGATCAAGTCAACTCCGGTTAAGCCATTCCCCAATAAGGCATTAATCCTTTTAATAGATGGAATAAGTTCCTTGCGTTTAGTAGCAGTAAGCTTATCAGGGAGCACAAACTTGGAATCCAGACGCTCCGCGCGATAACCCGGTAGTGGTTTTTCATTCGCTGGTGACGTGTCTAGGCAATAGAACCAGGTCTGATTCCAATCTTTGGGATGACTCGGTAAGACTATTAAGGGAAAGATGGCGCCCTGTCGGCGCTGAATTGAGATTTTATCGAGTCCCAAGCTAGGGCCGTTGGTACACTCATTCTGGCAGTTCAAATAAAAATACTCTCTGAAGAGTTCCACAGTCGGCTCTTCTTGAAGATACACCTCACAGAGAACTTGAAAATTGCAGATGTTGGATATGGAATTGGGTCCAAAATCTTGAGGATGAAGTTTGAAAAAATGAAGAACATCTCTGAAGAACTTTGAGCCGGGTGGTGAAAAACCCCGATACATGTGGTCAGTGAAGACAATAACTTCACCGTCTTTGGTATTAGGCTGTTCCTCGTCCGGGTCAGGAGCATGATAAGACATAATGTTTTTCTCTGGCAAAAATCCAATGGTGACAAACTCTTTCAAGTTATCTTCAGTTACTATGGAGGGGACCCAGTTGTAGACTGTTGGTGCTTTTGACGGCATGGTGAAAAAGGGGAAGCTGAAAAGAAAGTAATTTGCTGGTTCAATTTATTTGATGAAGTTACAGGTTCATGATCATGATACAGATGAATCATGGCGGCTTAAATAAGGGCTAATGACATATAAAGGAAAGCCGGAGTCATAAGCCGCCATGACTAAAGATATTCGAAAGATGCCAGAAACAGAAATGGCTAAGTATTGGCACATAGAAGTTCACCAAGCTGTCATTACTATTTTGGATCAAATGGCCGTTCTGAAAAGAAAATATTCTAGACCTAAAATTCTAGTACAGATGAGTTCGTGAGTTATAATGAGGCCTCTGTACAGAAAAAAGGGATCTACTGGTATCAAAAATGGATGCAAAACAACTACCGCACGAGTTATGTGTTCCTTTTTGGATCAGAAGAGGTTGCGGAGGAAGAACTACAAGAAGGTCCATGATGAACAGCGAAGAACACCGATGAACTCGCAACCCTAATACAGATCTAAGTGCGTGAAAAAGAAGGAACTTACGAATGCAGATCTACTGCGAAGAGGCGCCGCGGTTCTCTGGACAAGCTCAGGGTGATGCAGCGGCCGACGTTGAGGGCAACGGTGAGTGCTATGGCAGTGACGGAGCTCGAGAAGAAGAGAGGTAGCGAGAAGATGGAAGGAAGAAGAAGAAAGAGGAAGGACCGACCAAGCCTATTTATAAGGGGATAAGTGAACAGGTAGGCGCGAAAATTGAGGAAGACCAAAATAATGGTTATCCAGCTAAACGGACACTTTATTCTCGGAAGACATTAAAATATAAAATATCCATTGAAGATGATGTCATAGCAGGCTTTCATGTTTTTGGAAGATGACGTCATGGCGGGTTACAGAGTTTTTTCAGACAGAGGAAGATGGATTTCGTCTAAGTGTTGAAGATTGACAAAGAACAAAGTTCAAGTCAACCTGGGGCCTAATGTTGGGGATATAGCTACGAGGTATGACCCGCCTAGGAGGGGCCGGGTCAACCCCAATGGCGGGTTACAAAAGGAAGCCCAGTAATATTCAAGGTGATAGTTCATTAAGACTTATAGAAAGCTTAAGCCCAGAGGCGGCTTAAGGCCCAATATTGTGAACCGCCATATGTAGAGAAAGACTTGTAAGGAAAGGCATATAAAAGAAGTCACCGAGCCGGACACGTTTTATGAGCCGGCCGGGACTCTATAGGCCGCCAGGCGTCAACCCGTGTATATAAGGGGACGACTCGGCGGAGGCTCAGAAAAAGAGACAACAGATCGATAGCCAAGCTAGCGCATTCGCTATTTGGTCATCGAAACCTAGCAATACAACATCAACTGGACTAGGCCCTACCTTCACCGTAAGGGGCCGAACCAGTATAAACCTCTCGTGTCCTTTGTCCTGATTAACCCCTTTAAGCTTCCTAGTTGCGATGGCCCTACGACTAAGTCCTTTCGCTAGGACATCTGCCGTGACAATTCCACGACAGCGGGTAACCCGGAATGTAAGGCTTTCACACCCCCTGGTTTATTTAGATCCTCATTTTCCTTTGAAATGACAACAACATGAGAGCCGCCGTCACACCCGGACCGGTGGAGATGACGATTTACCCTCCGGCTTACCGAATACCCCTCAGAAACGCCAAAATGAGGTTCTTTTTTAACTTGAACCCTTGTATTTACCAAAGAGTTACCTTTATTAATCACTCAATTTTGATTCCATCCTTGCAGGAGATTTCTCGTTCCTCCTCTGGTGATTCATCACAAACTCAATTGCTGGCTTTCAAGACCGCCCCGAGTAAAGATAATTATCTTTCTTCTGTACCTTTATATACGCATCTTATACTGACTTGACCAAATTATTTTTAGTGGTCAAGCAAAGCCACAAAGGCAAAGGTGAAAAAGCCGGCTGAAGATTTGAAAACTGCTGAACCGGAGCAGCCAACCCTTGTACCGGAACACTCTGAAGCACCAGAAGATCCTGCTGTCAACGCTCGACTGGATTTTCCTGAGTCGTCTGTTGATGAAACCATTCTTGATCCATCAACTGTTGAATCGTCAAGCTTAGCTAACCCGCCAGAGACTCACGACGATGATTTTTAATCACCGGCACCAGATTCATTGAACCAGGGAAATATCGTTGCCTAGTACTAATGGAATCTGACAAGTCTTTAGTGTTTGAAGGGTATCGAAAAGATGATCTGTACGTGGTAGATTTCTCAGCAGGGCCACAACTTGCAGTATGTCTTCTTGCAAAAGCTTCAGAATGCTGGCTTTGGCATCGAAGGCTTGGGCATGCTGGCATGAGGAACCTCCACACCCTTGCGAAGAAGAAGCATGTCATAGGCATCGAGGGTGTCAAGTTCAAGAAAGATCACTTATGCGGTGCTTGTGAAGCAGGGAAGATGACAAGGGCAAAGCATCCTTTGAAGACAATCATGACTACTACTCAACCCTTCGAACTGCTCCACATGGATCTTTTCGGTCCCACTCACTACTCAACTTTTACTACTACTGCTTGCCTCTATGGCTTCATGATTGTTGATGATTACTCTAGATATACTTGGGTGCACATAATCCTTTACAAGACTGAAGTGCAGGATGTCTTCAGACGCTTCGCCAATCGAGCTATGAACAATTTTGGCACCAAGATAAAGCACATCAGAAGTGACAAGGCCGAGAAGCAGCCTGCTGTGAATTTGGCCGAGAAGCGCAAGGCACTTGGGCGTCCTGGCATCGACCCCAAGATGGCCGCGAAGAAGAAGAAGCAGCCTGCTGTGAATGAACCAGAGGCACCAAGGCAAGAAGCTGTTTCGATTGTCTTCCCCACCGCCACGGCTGGCTCGAAGCCAAAGAGCCGGTCAACCGCTTCTGAGCTCAAGAAGACACGGACTGCAGAGGCTGAACCTAGAAAGAGGAAACACTCTGCAGCCTCTCCTTCTAACCTAACCAAGAAGAAGCGCAAGATCAAGAAAGCTCGGGCTGCTCCCACAGAGCCCTTGATGGTTGAACCCCTCTCTGTCATTCACCCCAATGCAGAAAGACGACTGACAGTTCATGAGCCTGCTCCCACAGAGGCTCCTGAAGCTGAAGATATTCCAGCAGCCGACCCCATAGCTGCTGAAGACATTGGTCACCAAGACAATGTACAAGATGATGCAGCTCTTCCTCAGCTTGAAACAAGTGAACTCATCAGTATTGGTCATCCTCTGACGCCAATGGCACAAGATGAGTCATGGGCGGATCGCCCTCAGGAGGAAGAAGACTTTGAGGTCCAGCCCACTCTGACCCCACAAGCGTCGTCTGCGTTCCGTAGGCTTCGCAAAGGTCCACGGCCTCAAGTCCATACTGCAGAAATTCTGGCTGCATCAGCCTAAGACAATGAAGAAGCACCACTAGAACCCACTCCCCCGCTCCATCAAGATGCAGTTCTCCAGGAGAACGTGCCTGAGGTTGTCCCTCCAACTACACAAGCGGAGGAAGAAAATGTTGCGGCTGCCACCACAAACACTGAAGCCAATGAGGAGCCCACCCCACCAAATGCTTCAGCGGACAGCGAAGCTACCGAGCCAGACACTTCTGTTCCTGAGTCTGCTGCAGGTCCTCAATTCGATTATCATATTGAGCACAGGCCTCATGTTCAGAAGCCAGTCCCAAGGCTGCCAAGGTTCCCAGGTCCTGCATCAGCACCTGGTTCCTTTGACATCAACAGCTTCAAGGCAGACAATACATTTTTCAATAGCTCCAAGAACCCCTATTCAAGGGAAAGGATTGTATCAGACAGGTTCGGGAGCTATTCTCAGCGCAGCTATTATTCATGCATCTTATACAACCAAGGCCGCATCTTTCCGCACAAGCGCCTTGAGGTTGAAGCCATTGCTGGCCTGCCCTGCTTAGAGGAAGCACTGGATTGCTTCAGGAAAGTAGGTCTGCTGCCGTTTGTGACTGATGAAGAGCACTGGAATGAAGAGCTTCCGCTTCAGTTCTATGCCACCCTCCATATCAAAGGATACAACAGAGATCCGAAGACTTGGATCCTGGAGTGGATGACCGGCAATGTCCATCATGAAGCCAATGCATTTGATATCATTGAGCTCACCGGCCTGCCCACTCCAGGCGAATTCTTCGAGGAAGGCTGTCAACTACATTCTGAAGCTATTTAGAGCATATTCCAGAGGCCTGAACCCAATATGAGTCAGATGCTCTCAATGATGAAGCCATTGCCCCATGATGCACCCTATCCTACTGAGTTCTTCGTTGAAGACCTATAGTACCTGCCCAGGACCATATATCACATCATCCGGTGGATCTCTGGCCCATTAAGGGACACTCACCACATGCCAAGATTGAGGGTGCAATGAAGACTCTCATATTCTATATCCTGCATGGCAAATGCTTCAACGCACAGGATCTCTTCATACGCCAACTTGCAGCGTCAGGCTCAGAATTATTTGGTTTGAAGTTCTATGCTCCTTGGGTGACGAGGCTAATCAAACTACACTCTGCGATCTCGTATCAGCCCTCTGCCCGAAACCATCGGATCTTCTTGCCAGATGTGGATACCTCTGCTGAAGCAATATATCCTGAGCCTGCCAAGAAACCGATAAGTCTTCAGAATGCAGAACACCAGAGCTTCACGCAGAATGTTGAAGGTGTTGAAGCCATATCCAGGGTATATCCGTTGGCTGGCACTACACGTGCACCAGCATCTACTGAAGCCACAAACAGCACAAATTCTCCAAGACCCAAGAAGCGTGCTCGTGTCCTCAATGACCGAGAGCTTCTTGTGGCCCTTCACCAGAAGCAAGATAGGCATCACGACTGGCTAAAGCGTCAGATGAAGAGCCTCTTGGTGGATGTCAATCGTCTTTGAAAACTAGCCACCAAGAATGCTTTCGTTACACATGAAACGTGCCGCCGTACATGGAAAGGGCTCTCAATGATATGTACTGAAGCTGAACTTGAAGAGGATGGCTTCACAGAGCATTTCAAGTTTGACACCACACCTCCTAGAAGGGCTGTGATGCGCAACACACCATCACTTGAAGACTCTGAGTTTTCTTCATCTGCTGCCACAGTTACTGCAAGGATCATTGATGAAGACGACGATGCTACATCACCACCACCTGCTTCATCACCTCCAAGCTCGTCTGCACCACCAAACACCTCCAACGACCCTGCTGCTCCTGGAAACGAGTAGACACTCTATGTCTTCGAACCTTTTTAGTCCTTGCTGACAAAAGGGGGAGAAGCGTATGGGTTGATAGTCTTCAAGCGGGTCCATATGGGCGGGTGCTATATTCTTTTTTGCATGTCATTATCTTCATATACTTTCACATGCATAGTGGATTGTCATCATAAGCTGAAGTGGATCTCCACAAGTACAACCTGCCATGTGCATTTGCATTCCAAAAGCAAATTAACTTATATGCACATCTTCAAGGGGAGCCCTTGCAACTTATGAAGACAATTCCCTATCCTTTACAAACTTCACACATTATATTCCCCGTTGAAAACTTCAACTAGTTTGTCATCAATCACCAAAAAGGGGGAGATTGTAAGTGCATCTAGTGCCACCCCTAGTTGGTTTTGGAGTATTGACGACAAACCTAGTTGAGGGACTAATGTGTTTGTGAGAATTGCAGGAAAACACAGGTAGAAGTCCCACATTGATTCGGTTTTACTACCAGAGATGACCCCTAAAAATGCATGAAGACATTGAAGACAAAGGTGGTATATGAAGATATTCACATTGAAGACTATGACAAAAGAAGACACGTTATGAAGCCTATGGAGCTCGAAGACTTAGATCTTTCGTAGTTCTTTTTCTTTTATGTTGAGTCATAGGAACCACCGTACTGTTAAGTGGGGTCCAGGAGAACCAGTCAGAATGATTGAAGTGGTGCCTAAATCAAAAACCTATGTCTTCGAGCGAAGACAATGAGAGCGAATCTTGTCCAGAGCCGGACAAGTCAGCTTTGCTTGTAGCCCAAGAAAAGTTGCCATGAGAGTTTGAAATCTGACCGTTGAGACACGTGTCAGTTCCTTAGTGACCCAGGGTCATTTCGACAAATCAGGTCGGGTTGCCAAGTGGCTATAAATAGCCCACCCCCACAACCATAAACGGTTGGCTGCTCAGATTTCAGTGCACGGCTTTTGTCGTTTGAGAGCAACCCACCTCGAAGCCTTTGAGAGAAAATTCCCAGTGAGGAGAAAACCCCTAACCACCCACAACCAGAGCAAATTGGGCATCACTTGAGTCTTCTTGTCTGTGTGATCTGAAGACTTATTACACTTGAGGACTGTGAATCCTCCAGACGGTTAGGTGTCGCGTTCAGAGCATCCAAGAGACATTGTGGATTGCCAGTGAACGAAGTTTGTGAAGGTTTTGGGAGTCTACCTTGAAGACTTACCAGAGTGATTGGGCGAGGACTAAGTGACCTTAGCTCAAGGAGAATACGGTGAGGACTTGGTGTCCTGGACTGTGTGTTCAGGACTGGGTGTCCAGGACTGTGTGTCCTAAGGTTTAAATACCTAGCCGCTCCAACCAGACGTACAGTTGTCACAGCAACTGGAACTGGTCCAACATATCATTGTCTTCAACGAGTCATTGGTTTCATCTTCACTTCCTTTTCTTACTGTTACACATTGTGAAGTCATTGCATGCTTGCTTTATCTTTTGTCTTCACAACGTGAATGTATGAACTGTTTGGCTTCATAACTTCTTCCTACCTAATCCTTATTACACTGCAGTTGTTTGTCATTGTGCTTTCACTCTATTGAATACATGACCATGGCTGGCCTAGTGTAATCTAACTTCCGCTCCATAGTAAAAGGCATAATCTTCGCTGTTTGTCTTCATAACTCTCACGTTTTGAAGACTTTCATAAAAATCGCCTATTCACCCCCCCTCTAGTCGATATAACGCACTTTCAATTGGTATCAGAGCAAGGTACTCCCTTGTTCTGTGTGATTCGGTTTAACCACCTGGAGTTTTAGCTATGTCGACTGCAGGGATAATCAAAGTCTCCGCTGCGTGCCCCGTCTTCGATGGAACTGAATATCCCTACTGGAAGAATAAGATGCACATGCATCTTGAAGCCATTGACGTCGACCTATGGTATGTCATCGAGAACGGCGTTCCCAAGGCTCGAGAAGGTGTCACTGCTGCTGATATCAAGAAGTTCACTCAACTGGACTCTACCGCCAAAAATATCATCTGTGGCCATCTCACAAAAGGACAGTATGGCCGTGTGAGTGCCTTGAAGACATCCAAGCTGGTCTGGGACTGGCTCTCCAAGGTCAATGAAGGCGTCTCAACCCAGAGAGATCAAAGAATCAGTGTCCTTCGCAACCTCTTCAACCGCTTCAAGCGAAATGACAATGAGAATGTCCAGCACACATTTGATCGGCTCACTGACATCGCAAATGAGCTTCAAGCCCTCGGCGCCACTGAGATCACCAAACATGAAATTGTCAAGACGCTGCTGAGATCACTTGATAGTTCGTTTGACATCCTAGCCCTGATGATTCAAGAATGTCCTGATTTCAAGACACTCGATCCATCTGACATACTTGAGAGGCTCAACACACATGAGTTTCAGCTTTCTGAGAAAAGAGACATCTACGGTCCAAACTATGGGCGAACTCGTGCCTTGAAGGCAAAAGCTGTTTCCTCATCTGAAGAAGAATCTGACAGCAGTTCTGATGATCCTGAAGACATTGGAAGGGAACTTGCAATGCTAGTGAAGAAGTTCCAAAAATTCACCAAGAAGAAAGGCTTCAGAAAATCTTCACAATCAAGCTCAAGGAATGATGAAGCTTCTGCTCATGACTACAAGAAGAAAACATGTCACAAGTGCAAGAAAACTGGACACTTCATCTCTGAGTGTCCACAGTGGGACAATGAGAATAGAAGGAAGAAGAAGAGCAAGGAATATGATTCTGACGACAAGAAGAAGAAGAAGAAATACTCAAAGTCTTCTTCCAAGTCTTCCTCAAAGTCTTCAACACACAAGAAGAGCTCATCTGGCAAAGCACGTGTGTTTGTTGGCAAGGAAATGGATTAAGAGGATGAGTCCGCTTCTGAGGAGGCGGAGGTGGAGTCTGAGGAGGAGTCTGATTCTAGTATTGCGAGTCTGGCTACAGCATACGTCGCCAAGTCCATCTTCAACACTGAAGACAATGACTTCATCACCGATACGGATGCAAATGACAAGAACGACTCCTCTCCTACCTACTGCTTCATGGCACGCGGTGCCAAGGTAAACACACGCACTACTCGCTATCAAACATCTAGTGACGATGACTCTGACTATGATTCAAAACGCAGCTACAAAACACTTGCTAAAATTGCAACTGAACAACAGAAAGCTATGGAACATATTCAAAAAATGTTAGACAGAAGCGATGATCTGTTGGGTGCTGAAATCACTCGATCTGAATCCTTAATTGAAGACATAAAAAATCTTCACGTCAAGTATCAAGAACTTGAGGATCGTCTTGATACTCTCTCAATAACTCATGAAAAGCTTTCCTATGATTATCTTCAAAGGAAGCAAGAACTTGAGAAATTGAGAGCGGCTCATGAAGATCTTCAAAAGGAAAACGAGTCACTTCGCGCCGAACAGATCAGTCCCACTCAGGAAGGATTTGAACCACCATGTCTTAAATGCATTGAGCGTGATAATGCTACTTCTGTTGCTGAATGTTCCACTGCTACTGCTGTTGCAATATCTTCAATTGTTGATGTGGTAACTAACCCCTCTGCTGAGGATACCACTACTATTGCTGATGAGAATGCTAGGTTGAAGACATTGCTTGAAACAGGGATGTACAAAAGTCTTAAAGGACATCAGACATTATGTGATGTCCTCAAGAAGCAGATTCTGAACCGAAACCCTAGGAAAGAGGGTGCTGGGTTCATAAGGAAAATAAATGTAGATGGCTCTTACTGGAAACCTGAGCAGTACCCCAAAACCACATGGGTTGCTGCAAAGGAAACTTCATCAGATCCATCCAATTTATCTGGCTTCACATGTGCTAACCCCATTATTATTGATGAATCCTTTGATGCAAACTATAAACTGTTTAAGAATCAGAATGGTGAAGTGTTTGCCAGGTACATTGGTACTAACTGCAGGAATGGACCGCCTATGAAGAAGATCTGGGTTCCAAAAAAGTGTCTGGAAAATCTTCCTGTGAATGTCTTCATGACACCTCACTTGAAGAAGACAAACCTCAGACCGAAGGCTTCATACAATCAGAGGACTCACCTGAGTGACACTAACGCAAATGTTTTGCAGGGAAACCATACTCAGGCATATGAATATGAGAGCAGTTCATCGAACCGTCATGTTCATCTGACCAAAAATTATTCTGCTTATTCCTATGAGTATTATTGTCCACCTGCAAGACTGTTTGCTAAGGCTTCAAAGCCAAAATTCTCAGATGCTGCACTTAGACTTATTGCTTCTAAGCCACCCTTGAACATGTGGGTGGTTAAGAAAGCTTAACTCTCTTTTGTAGGGAAAGGTCTCCAGCAGAAAAACAAAATCTTCTGATGCTATTGCTGGGGACCTTAACAATCTTGTAGGGTGCAAGATAAAATGCCCGAATGGCATCATTATGTACTTCGTTCCTGAATCGCATGCTACTCTCCCTATTAGTCCTAATCTGGATCTAAGTTTTCATAACCCACTGGTTTGTCAAATGTTTTTGCTTCACAATTCTCTTCGTCAAGCCTATCCCCCTAACTGCACTGTAGGGTACGACACCAGCGTCTTCAAAGTCTTCAGAATGGATTATTGACAGTGGGTGTACAAATCACATGACTGGCAAAAGAAGCCTTCTTATGGACTCAACCTTACGTCCATCCGACAAGAGCCACATCACATTTGCTGACACTGGTAAAAGTAAGGTATTGGGTCTAGGTAGAGTTGCAATCTCAAAGGATCAACACATGGATAAAGTCATGCTTGTTGAATCCCTTGGCTTCAACTTAATGTCTTTCTCAATGCTTTGCGATTTGAACATGATCGTAATGTTTGGAAAATATCGTTGCCTAGTACTAATGGAATCTGACAAGTCTCTAGTGTTTGAAGGGTATCGAAAAGATGATCTGTACATGGTAGATTTCTTAGCAGGGCCACAACTTGCAGTATGTCTTCTTGCAAAAGCTTCAGAATGCTGGCTTTGGCATCGAAGGCTTGGGCATGCTGGCATGAGGAACCTCCACACCCTTGCGAAGAAGAAGCATGTCATAGGCATCGAGGGCGTCAAGTTCAAGAAAGATCGCTTATGCGGTGCTTGTGAAGCAGGGAAGATGACAAGGGCAAAGCATCCTTTGAAGACAATCATGACTACTACTCAACCCTTCGAACTGCTCCACATGGATCTTTTCGGTCCCACTCACTACTCAACTTTTACTACTATGCTTGCCTCTATGGCTTCGTAATTGTTGATGATTATTCTAGATATACTTGGGTGCACATAATCCTTTACAAGACTGAAGTGCAGGATGTCTTCAGACGCTTCGCCAATCGAGCTATGAACAATTTTGGCGCTAAGATAAAGCACATCAGAAGTGACAATGGCACTGAATTCAAGAACACTGGCCTTGATACATATCTTGATACCTTGGGCATCACACATGAATTCTCAGCCCCGTACACGCCACAGCAGAATGGCGTCGTCGAACGCAAGAACAGAACACTCATTGAGATGGCCAGAACGATGCTAGATGAATACAAGACTCCAAGAAAATTCTGAAAGCCATTGACACTGCATGCCATACAATCAATCGTGTTTATCTTCACAAGCTTCTGAACAAGACATCTTATGAGCTCCTTACTGGCAAGAAGCCAAATGTCAGTTACTTCAGAGTATTTGGCGCAAGGTGCTGGATCAAGGACCCACATCACACCTCAAAGTTTGCACCAAAAGCACATGAGGGTTTTATGCTTGGATATGGAAAGGATTCGCACTCCTACAGAGTCTTCAATCTCTTTCATTACAAAGTGGTTGAAACAGTGGATGTGCGGTTCGATGAGACCAATGGTTCACAAAGAGAGCAACTGCCAAATGTGCTAGATGAAGTTCCATCCAGTGAATCAATCAAGCTAATGGGAACATGGAGAGATTATACCTTCTGAAGCTCATCCTGAAGAAGAACTTATCATCTCAGCACCTGATCAACATGAAGACAATGCTCAGCCTGAAGACATTCTCCCAACAACAACACAGATCAGCAAGAGCAAAGTCTTCGCCCTGTACATCCTCGTGTTGCCAATGAAGTGCAGATTGAAGAATAATTGACAGCATCAATGCACCTGGTCCACTCACTCGTTCAAGGGCAACTCAGCTAGCAAATTTCTGTGGGCACTTCGCATTCGTCTCAATATCAGAACCCAAGAAAGTTGAAGAAGCCTTCATGGAACCTGAATGGATTCAAGCTATGCAAGAAGAGCTTCAACAGTTTGAGCTGAATAATGTATGGGAACTAGTTAAGCGTCCTGATCCACGGAAGCACAACATAATAGGCACCAAATGGATATACCGCAACAAGCAAGATGAGCATGGTCAAGTTGTCAGAAACAAAGCTCGTCTCGTTGCTCAAGGATATACTCAAGTGGGGCATTGACTTCGATGAAACATTTGCTCCTGTGGCTAGGCTTGAAGCCATACGCATACTGCTGGCCTATGCAAATCATCATAACATACTTCTATATCAAATGGATGTGAAAAGTGCCTTTCTCAATGGCAAGATTGAAGAAGAAGTGTATGTTGCACAACCGCCTGGCTTTGAAAATCCAAAACATCCTGACATGGTATACAAGCTCAACAAGGCACTGTATGGCCTCAAACAAGCCCCTAGGGCCTGGTATGACACACTCAAGTACTTCCTGAAGAGCAAAGGCTTCATACCTGGTTCCCTGGATCCCACTCTTTTCACGAAGACATATGATGGTGAACTGTTTGTGTGCCAAATATATGTGGATGACATTATCTTCGGCTGCACCAATCAGAAGTACAGTGAAGAGTTTGGATATATGATGCAAGAGCAATATCAGATGTCCATGATGGGGGAGCTGAAGTTCTTCCTTGGTCTTCAAATACGACAACAACGCAATGGCATCTTCATATCTCAAGAGAAGTATCTCAAAGATTGCCTGAAGAAGTTCGGTATGCAAGACTGCAAAGGCTTCACAACACCAATGCCAGCCAAACATCATCTAGGTCCTGACGACAATGGTAAAGAGTTCGATCAAAAGGTATACCGCTCCATGATTGGGTCTTTGCTTTATTTATGTGCATCTAGGCCAGATATCATGCTTAGTGTTTGCATGTGTGCTCGATTTCAAGCGGCACCAAAGGAGTCGCATCACTTAGCTGTGAAGCGAATTCTTCGATATTTGGCTCACACCCCAACTCTAGGATTATGGTATCCAAAGGGCTCAGAGTTTGATTTGGTTGGATTTTCGGATGCTGATTATGCTGGTGACAAAGTTGATCGCAAGTCTACATCAGGCACATGTCACTTTCTGGGACGATCACTTGTATGTTGGTCTTCAAAGAAGCAGAACTGTGTATCTCTCTCCACTGCTGAATCTGAATACATTGCTGCTGGATCTTGCTGCGCTCAGCTTCTGTGGATGAAGCAAACACTCAAGGACTATGGCATTCATCTGAAGCAAGTGCCACTTTACTGCGACAACGAAAGCGCCATCAAGATTGCCAACAACCCAGTTCAGCACTCGAAGACAAAGCACATTGAAATTCGTCATCACTTTCTCAGAGATCATGTTGTGAAGGAAGACATTGATATCATACACGTCAACACTGAAGAGCAATTGGCAGATATCTTCACCAAGCCCTTGGATGAGAAGAGATTTTGCAAGTTACGGTGTGAGCTAAATATCTTGGAATCCTCAAATGTCCTGTGATCAGGCACACATCCTAACACTTATGCATATTGATGACTTAGATGTGCAACCACAAAGTAAAGTATATCTTCATCAATGAAGACATACATTCTAAGTGTGAATACATTAATGTGGAATTTGACTTCGGAGCGCCACGATAATTGTGCGCCGTGTCTGGGTCTAATACTTCCTATACGGTGGGTAACGCCACCACAAAACGTTCTATTTTGAAGTGTTTCACTCATGGCGTTACCTTGCAATATTTTCACATTTAGTTTGGCTTCGAACATGTCTTCATGATTATCTTCACTACGTTGCTTGTATAGATATATATATATGCTAGTGTTCTGTCCTCTACAGCATTCACTTATAGCTATGTATGCTTGGTTGAATCTTTTGAACTAAATGAATGTGATCGGACCCTAATCTCTCTATGATTTCTATCTCAAATTCTATCTCTCCAAGTCATATGCATTCTATTGAAACTGTCGAATGTCTTCACTGCGTCCTAGTCAGCAGAAGATATAGAGACAACCATAAAGTCCGTCTTCAACGCTCATTCCTCCACATAAAATCCGGAGAAGTAGGAACGACCGCCCGACAATCCAGGCGTGCGTGGGATGTGGAACTGCCCCCAAAATACCGCATGATGGCCACGTACTACTCAAATGCGAATCGCCAGGGGCACCTGAGTAATAGCGCAGTGCCGCCCCTGCGCCTATAAGTTCACACTTACCGCGGTCATTATCTCCTTCTTCCACCCTCGCACGAACCCTAGCGCCACCGCTAGCACTCGACGATGCCGGAGACGAAGCGCTTCGCTGCCGCAACCTCTCCAACGCCGTCCTCACGCCGACCGCGGACATCGTCCTCTCCGCCGTCGCCGTAGGTGTTTTCCGTCGCCAAGTTAGGGCACGGAGGACTGAACTGCTCGGCATCAACTTCCTTCCGTCTAGCAGTTCCAGTGTGGTAAATAAAACTTCTTTTTACAGCCTTTGATCTCATGGTTCTGTCACTTTCTACCATAAGAAGTTTCTCTTCACACCAGTTAGATCTCT
The DNA here is from genome assembly GCF_003073215.2 of Triticum urartu. Lineage (NCBI taxonomy): Eukaryota > Viridiplantae > Streptophyta > Magnoliopsida > Poales > Poaceae > Triticum > Triticum urartu. The sequence continues at coordinate 162,695,289 of NC_053025.1, forward strand.
CGCTGCATCTCATAACATGCCTAGTATATTCACTTGTGCTTCATAAAGTAGTTAGATTCCTCACTTGTACTGATCTGTGGGTTCGTACAAATCTGGAACCAACTTCTTATCTATGAGTGAATGTCTTCGCACGATGAGGTCAATGTCTTCTAAACTGATTAATCTTCAAAACCTTCTGAGAATGCATATGACCTCTTCCCCTTCCCTCGCACCTTAATGCTGTCACAGGTACATGTCCGTGGGAGAATCCTTCGGTTCTCATAGTCTGCATTCATTTGCAGAATTCCTACAGCATCACATAAACTCTCCTGAAGCCAGTTCCTGTTGGTCCAGAAAAAGAAAGCCTTTGAAGCCTTTGAAAGTTTTGAAGCCTTTCAAGTTAAAGTTTATGGCTTCAGAAGCAGCAGCAAGGAAGGGGGGCAGACAGAGACGTGAGGGAACTTCCAAAGATCTGCCTGAAGACTTGGCAGAAATGTCAAAACAGATGAAGAGAGCTATGGGCAGCGCAAGACCCGAATCCAATGGATTCGACGCTATTGGGCAGAACAGTGGTTCAAATACCGCTTCGTCACTGAGGAGTATGCTGAGAAAAGTGCCATCAGGAGACCATGGGGGGACATCCGTTTCAAGAATCTCATGCCCAGGACCAGAGATGAAGCCATTGCTCAAGGCTTCTACCCATGCATGGTCCGAGGACCACAGCCTGATGATGCACATCCGTCGTCACTACTCTGGTGTCGTGACGACAATCTGTTCAAGCGCAACTTCCAGTTTGCTCAACAATCAGCGAAGCTGAACAAGAAGAAATTTGGGTTAGACTTCAACCCTGGTCCCGCACCAAGGGCAGATGGCACACGCGACGCCGAACCCAATATCATCGGTCCGTTTGCCAATCTTGAGGGCCTGATCACTCACATCTTAGTCCAAGGGACTGCTGTAAATGACCCTCCAGCTGACTCTGAGTCTGATGAAGCTCCTGCTGTGCCGAAGCCAAAGCAGACGAAGAAACCAAAAGCTTCAAAGCCGGCCCCTGCCTCAAAAATCTCAAGGGCGAAGCCATTGAAAACTGCACCTCCTGAAGTCAGTGTGCAGTCTGAAGACGTATCCCGCGTCTCCAAGCCCCAGAAGGAAAAGGAGCCAGCACACAAACGGCAAAGAGCTCACTGCTGCTGCCATTCTGCGCAGCGAAGCCATTGATCTATCAAGCGATGAAGATCTGGGAGATGACGCTCTAGAGCAGCTTATCAAAAGCAAAGAAGAAGCTGAAATCTTCAACAATTTCTCTTTGATGTCGCCATCATCCACACTTCATCGATGAATGGTTTGCCTCACCAGACATCAGCTTCGAAGATCTGCAGCTGCCCGTTGGCCTCAACGTCGCCTTCCAAGGCGCAATTGCTTCAGAATTGGCCATTGCTCAGCGCATTGTTGAGTTGAAGCAGAAAATTGATCATGAAAAGGCTCGGTTCAAGAAGCACATGGCCAGGCTTAGCATGCAGGAAGTGAAGAGCTTCAAAACCATGCTGCATGTGCTCAAGGAAAAATTTCTGAAGAAGCGTGCTGAAGCTCAGGGCTCGCGTGAGCGGATGAAGTCTCTGGCAGAACGATGTGTGCAGGCCTACAATGAGGCCGAGAAGCGCAAGGCACTTGGGCGTCCTGGCATCGACCCCAAGATGGCCGCGAAGAAGAAGAAGCAGCCTGCTGTGAATGAATCAGAGGCACCAAGGCAAGAAGTTGTTCCGATTGTCTTCCCCACCGCCACGGCTGGCTCGAAGCCAAAGAGCCGGTCAACCGCTTCTAAGCTCAAGAAGACACGGAATGCAGAGGCTGAAGCTAGAAAGAGGAAACACTCTGCAGGCTCTCCTTCTGACCCAACCAAGAAGAAGCGGAAGATCAAGAAAGCTCGGGCTGCTCCCATAGAGCCCTTGATGGTTGAACCCCTCTCTGTCATTCACCCCAATGCAGAAAGACGACTGACAGTTCATGAGCCTGCTCCCACAAAGGCTCCTGAAGCTGAAGATATTCCAGCAGCCGACCCCATAGCTGCTGAAGACATTGGTCACCAAGACAATGTACAAGATGATGCAGCCCTTCCTCAGCTTGAAACAAGCGAACTCATCAGTATTGGTCGTCCTCTGACGCCAATGGCACAAGATGAGTCATGGGCGGATCGCCCTCAGGAGGAAGAAGACTTTGAGGTCCAGCCCACTCCGACCCCACAAGCGTCGTCTGCGTTCCGTAGGCTTCGCAAAGGTCCAGCCTCAAGTCATACTGCAGAAATTCGGCTGCATCAGCCGAAGAACAATGAGAAGCACCACAGAACCCACTCCCCGCTCCATAAAGATGCAGTTCTCCAGGAGAACGTGCTAAGGTTGTCCTCCAACTACACAAGCGGAGGAAAAAAATGTTGCGGCTGCCACCACAAACACTGAAGCATGAGGAGCCCACCCCACCAAATGCTTCAGCGGACAGCGAAGCTACCGAGCCAGACACTTCTGTTCCTGAGTCTGCTGCAGGTCCTCAATTCGATTATCATATTGAGCACAGGCCTCATGTTCAGAAGCCAGTCCCAAGGCTGCCAAGGTTCCCAGGTCCTGCATCAGCACCTGGTTCCTTTGACATCAACAGCTTCAAGGCAGACAATACATTTTTCAATAGCTCCAAGAACCCCTATTCAAGGGAAAGGATTGTATCAGACAGGTTCTGGAGCTATTCTCAGCGCAGCTATTATTCATGCATCTTATACAACCAAGGCCGCATCTTTCCGCACAAGCGCCTTGAGGTTGAAGCCATTGCTGGCCTGCCCTGCTTAGAGGAAGCACTGGATTGCTTCAGGAAAGTAGGTCTGCTGCCGTTTGTGACTGATGAAGAGCACTGGAATGAAGAGCTTCCGCTTCAGTTCTATGCCACCCTCCATATCAAAGGATACAACAGAGATCCGAAGACTTGGATCCTGGAGTGGATGACCGGCAATGTCCATCATGAAGCCAATGCATTTGATATCATTGAGCTCACCGGCCTGCCCACTCCAGGTGAGTTCTTCGAGGAAGGATGTCAACTACATTCTGAAGCTATTGAGAGCATATTCCAGAGGCCTGAACCCAATATGAGTCAGATGCTCTCAATGATGAAGCCATTGCCCCATGATGCACCCTATCCTACTGAGTTCTTCGTTGAAGACCTATAGTACCTGCCCAGGACCATATATCACATCATCCGGTGGATCTCTGGCCCATTAAGGGACACTCACCACATGCCAAGATTGAGGGTGCAATGAAGACTCTCATATTCTATATCCTGCATGGCAAATGCTTCAACGCACAGGATCTCTTCATACGCCAACTTGCAGCGTCAGGCTCAGAATTATTTGGTTTGAAGTTCTATGCTCCTTGGGTGATGAGGCTAATCAAACTGCACTCTGCGATCTCGTATCAGCCCTCTGCCCGAAACCATCGGATCTTCTTGCCAGATGTGGATCCTCTGCTGAAGCATATATCCTGAGCCTGCCAAGCAACCGATAAGTCTTCAGAATGCAGAACACCAGAGCTTCACGCAGAATGTTGAAGGTGTTGAAGCCATATCCAGGGTATATCCGTTGGCTGGCACTACACGTGCACCAGCATCTACTGAAGCCACAGACACACAAATGCTCCAAGACCCAAGAAGCGTGCTCGTGTCCTCACTGACCGAGAGCTTCTTGTGGCCCTTCACCAAAAGCAAGATAGGCATCACGACTGGCTAAAGCGTCAGATGAAGAGCCTCTTGGTGGATGTCAATCGTCTTCGAAACCTAGCCACCAAGAATGCTTTTCGTTACACATGAAACGTGCCGTCGTACATGGAAAGGGCTCTCAATGATATGTACTGAAGCTGAACTTGAAGAGGATGGCTTCACAGAGCGTTTCAAGTTTGACACCACACCTCCTAGAAGGGCTGTGATGCGCAACACACCATCACTTGAAGACTCTGAGTTTTCTTCATCTGCTGCCACAGTTACTGCAAGGATCATTGATGAAGACGAGGATGCTACATCACCACCACCTGCTTCAGCACCTCCAAGCTCGTCTGCACCGCCAAACACCTCCAACGCTGCTCCTGGAAACGAGTAGACACTCTATGTCTTCGAACCTTTTTAGTCCTTGCTGACAAAAGGGGGAGAAGCGTATGGGTTGATAGTCTTCAAGCGGGTCCATATGGGCGGGTGCTATATTCTTTTTGCTATGTCATTATCTCGTTACTTTCTACATTAGTGGATTGTCATCATAAGCTTGAAGAGGATCTCCAAGTACAACCTGCCATGTGCATTTGCATTCCAAAAGCAAATTACTTATATGCACATCTTCAGGGGGAGCCCTTGCAACTTATGAAGACAATTCCTATCCTTTACAATTTCACACATTATATTCCCCGTTGAAAACTTCAACTAGTTTGTCATCAATCACCAAAAAGGGGGAGATTGTAAGTGCATCTAGTGCCACCCCTAGTTGGTTTTGGAGTATTGACGACAAACCTAGTTGAGGGACTAATGTGTTTGTGAGAATTGCAGGAAAAACACAGGTAGAAGTCCCTCATTGATTCGGTTTTACTACCAGAGATGACCCCTAAAAATGTATGAAGACATTGAAGACAAAGGTGGTATATGAAGATATTCACATTGAAGACTATGACAAAAGAAGACACGTTATGAAGCCTATGGAGCTCGAAGACTTAGATCTTTCGTAGTTCTTTTTCTTTTGTGTTGAGTCATAGGAACCACCGTACTGTTAAGTGGGGTCCAGGAGAACCAGTCAGAATGACTGAAGTGATGCCTAAATCAAAAACCTATGTCTTCGAGCGAAGACAATGAGAGCGAATCTTGTCCAGAGCCGGACAAGTCAGCTTTGCTTGTAGCCCAAGAAAATTTGCCATGAGAGTTTGAAATCTGACCGTTGAGACACGTGTCAGTTCCTCAGTGACCCAGGGTCATTTCGGACAAATCAGGTCGGGTTGCCAAGTGGCTATAAATAGCCCACCCCCACAACCATAAACGGTTGGCTGCTCAGATTTCAGTGCATGGCTTTTGTCGTTTGAGAGCAACCCACCTCGAAGCCTTTGAGAGAAAATTCCCAGTGAGGAGAAAACCCCTAACCACCCACAGCCAGAGCAAATTGGGCATCACTTGAGTCTTCTTGTCTGTGTGATCTGAAGACTTATTACACTTGAGGACTATGAATCCTCCAGACGGTTAGGCGTCGCGTTCAGAGCATCCAAGAGACATTGTGGATTGTCAGTGAACCAAGTTTGTGAAGGTTTTGGGAGTCTACCTTGAAGACTTACCAGAGTGATTGGGCGAGGACTAAGTGACCTTAGCTCAAGGAGAATACGGTGAGGACTTGGTGTCCTGGACTGTGTGTTCAGGACTGGGTGTCCGGGACTGTGTGTCCTAAGGTTTAAATACCTAGCCGCTCCAACCAGACGTACAGTTGTCACAGCAACTGGAACTGGTCCAACATATCATTGTCTTCAACGAGTCACTAGTTTCATCTTCACTTCCTTTTCTTACTGTTACACATTGTGAAGCCATTGCATGCTTGCTTTATCTTTTGTCTTCACAACGTGAATGTATGAACTGTTTGGCTTTATAACTTCTTCCTACCTGATCCTTATTACACTGCAGTTGTTTGTCATTGTGCTTTCACTCTATTGAATACATGACCATGGCTGGCCTAGTGTAATCTAACTTCTGCTCCATAGTAAAAGGCATAATCTTCGCTGTTTGTCTTCATAACTCTCACGTTTTGAAGACTTTCATAAAAATTGCCTATTCACCCCCCTCTAGTCGATATAACGCACTTTCAGGTCCTACTAGTCCTTATGTAAAAGACCAAAATTTAACTGCATATCTCTCATGAGTCGGCTAGAACTGTCACACCCGGCTCATCTTTAATAAGAAAACAAGCAGTATGCATTAGCCCCCAAGTGCCAAGTGTTATTGCTTGCAAATCACTTGGGACTTGTTAGAAAGAGCCAATTCCTTTGAAAAATTTCATTTGATAGACATTAGCCCCCAAGTGCCAAGTGTTGTTTTCTTTCAAAGAACTTGGGACTTTGTATTTTATAATCTGCCATGAAACTGAATGAACTTATGTTGTATGCAGGCTGCAACCACAGAGCTGGAAACTCAATTGTCTGAGCCCAAGACCCGGCTGGCAGCTCAAGAGACTGAGACAAAGAAAGCTGAATCCAAATTCCAGTTGAGTGTGTCTGAAGCAGAAAAACTGAAGACCAGCTTTACTGCGGAAAAGAGGCTTGGGACAATGAGAAGACTGCCTTGATGCAGCGTGTTTGAGAAGGCTAAGGCAGCACTAGAAGAGGTTACCACTGAACTCATCGGTTTAAAGAACCGTGTGTCTCAGATGGTTTCTGCAATCTTCGGTAAGCCGCCTTGTTGTTTACTCAAAGTAAATATTTGTCATCATAATATGAGTCACCACTTAACCAATTGTGTAAACTTTGCAGGTCCCAGGAGTAGCAGTTTGAGCCGAGACACATTGGTCAAGCTCAAGGCGGTTCACACGCTTGTTGAGCAATTATACACTGGGGCTCAGCGGACTCTTGCCACTATCTCTCCCGCAAATCAAGAACCAAACTTATTAATTGATATCTTGAAGATGCTATCCATCTTTCCTGCTAGGTTCCAAGAAATCATGCGATCCTGTGCTAGAGCCGGAGCTGTGATAGCTTTGACCCGTGCCAAAGCCTGGGTACCAAAGTTAGACCCGGTGGATGTAGCTAATGGGTATCCTAGCCTCAGGAAGATGGAACGCTTTTTGATCACCAAGACTTTGCTACTTGTGTCAAGGAGATTCGTCCTCATGCAACAATAATTGCCGAAGAGACCAACCTCACCAAGTATCAGCCAGGTTACGATGCAAACAACCAGAAGACGGCGACTCCTTCATATAAAGTGATGGATTTAATCCCGCCGATTCATAAGAACACTTTCGCCCCTGATATCAATCCGTCTGGTCTGATTGATAACGAGGTTGAATTTGTTGCCCTTTGTGGCTTTGACTGGTCCAAACCCAACTTCCAGACGGTTGAGGAGGAGGATGAACCGGCAAGGGATGAGACGCAATCTTCAAGCCAGCCGGGTCAAGATTCATGACCCGGGCCGGTTTATCATCTGCTGTTTGTGAGACTTAAAAACAGTTATCCTTTTCAGCTCCAAACGCCTTGTAATTAGCTAGCTTCAAACTTCTTGTTCTGCTATGCCATCGTGCATATTGTGCTGTTTATGATACTTCTTTATCCGTCATGCGAGGATATGTTATATATGCCTGATGATTTTATCAATCTTGAATCTGTTCCGTCATACAACAGATAAAATGTGTCCTGGCGGTTTACTGCTAGACGGGTTATACTGCCCCAACATGAATTTATCATGATTTATAACCAAAGCTGGTCGAAATAATAATCATATATGATTAAAAACATATCATACCTATGATGTTTGATCACACTTGTTGGTTTATCAAGCCAGTGCAGTAAGGGTGATAGCCCAAAGCTCCAAGCACTGGTAATTTAGAGATTGTCGGCTTATGAACAAAGCTGGACCGGGTCAATAAACACCGGATGTGATTTTTATTTCTTACTGGCGACTTATTGTGAAAACCAAGTCGGGTCAATAAACACCGGTTTAATGTCATATATGACTCAGAAGGCATTATAATCCTTATTGATTAACCATATATTACTATGAGAGTAAAGAAAAAATCTCAAAAAATATACTCAAAGCAACAAACAACAGAAAATCCAAGGCTTTCATAGGCCGCCAAGCCAAAATATCTTCTTCAATGAAACTAGCATTAGCCACTTGAAGGTACGCGCTTTCCGTGAGCCGGCACTCACATTACAAAATCAACATTTTAACCCAGATAAGTTCTGTTCTTATTTAAAGATAGACTTATCAGGAGTATGCGGGGTCAGAGTAGCATCATGCATCATAGGCCGATTTATCCAAGTTTCAAGGAAGGCGGCTTTATCAGCCTAAGTTTCTCCTTGCTTTCTGTAAACCGTGCCCTCACATGACAAACCGATGTTTTAACCTTAACGATTTCAGGGTCTTGTTTAAAAGATTGACTGTTAAGACTTCGGCAGGTCAATCAGGATTACCTGATGGAGAAGCAGTTGGCATATAGGCAGGATAAACCGAAAGGGTTATGTCCTCTTTGGTGAATACACATATGTTTGAACAAAATAACCATGTAAAGAGGGTAGTAACACTATGTTCTCTTTAGTGAATACACCTATGTTTGAACAGGAAGCCCCCAAGTGACTTATTTATGAGTTGTGCTCGCTGGGTACCTATGTTTGAGTTATGCTATGCAACAGACTCTCTTTGGTCCCTTTAACCTGGGTATTAAGCCCCGAAGCTTTCTATGTGGCCTATAAGCCGGATCAAAGGGTAATCATAACTTTGCTATATAAAGCAGAAGCCCCCATGTGAACAAAAACTCATTATTTAGAGAGGAGAAAAATGACAGAGGCCCTACTTTAGTAGGGATGACGGCTTTATTATACCGATCATAATATATACATTATCAAAATATGTACATTGGAAGAGCCGGTGGCTCAGGTGTAGTACGGCCTAAGTTGAGCAATATTCCAGGGCCGACGGGTCTCCTCCTCCGACATGCGTGAGTCCTTGTGGTATCGAACATCGATAATGTAATATGACCCGTTGTTTAGATTTTGGCTGACCACAAAGGGTCCTTCCCAAGGTGGGGATAACTTGTGCATATCAGTCTAATCCTGGATAAGCCGGAGTACCAGATCGCCTTCTTGAAAAGTTCTGGTTTTAACCCAGCGGCTGTGATAACAGCACAGATCTTGCTGGTAAATCATCGAACGAGCCATTACGATGTCACGCTCCTCATCCAACAGGTCAAGTGCTTCTTGACGCGCTCTTTCATTGTCAGCTTCAACATAAGCCGCCACACAAGGTGAGTCATGACGTATGTCACTAGGGTGAACTACCTCTGCTCCGTAAACCATGAAGAAAGGTGTATATCCCATAGATATGTTTGGGGTGGTATTGATGCTCCATAACACGGAAGGTAACTCCTCCACCCAGCAACCCAGTGTCCTCTGCAAAGGAACCATAAGCTGGGGTTTGATGCCCTTCAAGATCTCTTGGTTTGCTCTCTCAGCTTGACAATTGGATTGAGGGTGAGCCACTGACAATACATCAAGCCAGATATGCTCACGTTGACAAAATTCTTCCATAGCACCCTTAGAGAAATTAGTGCCATTGTCTCTTATAATGTTGTGTGGAAAGCCAAAACGGAATATCACCTTTTTCATGAATTGAACCTCCGTTGTTGCATCACACTTACTAACCGGCTCTGCCTCTACCCACTTAGTGAACTTATCAACCGCCACCAAAAGGTGGGTCTTCTTGTCCTTGGATCTTTTGAAAGATCCAACCATATCAAGCCCCCAAACTGCAAATGGCCAAGTAATTGGAATCATCCTCAATTCTTGAGCCGGCACACGGGCTCGTCGTGCAAATTTCTGACATCCAACACACCTGCTGACGAGGTCCTCTACATCAGCATGAGCTGTTAACCAATAAAACCCATGACGAAAAGCTTTGGCCACGAGGTATTTTGAACTAGCATGATGACCACAATCTCCTTCATGAATCTCTCGTAAGATCTCACAGCCCTCTGATGGAGAAACACAACATTGAAACGCCCCTGTGACACTGCGATGATGTGGCTCTCCATTAACAATTGTCATAGACATAGACCACCGGGTTATCTGCCAAGTAAGGTACTGTCAAATCCGGGATTACATGAAGAGCCACCACCAACTAAGCCTCCGGGTCGGGAATAACCAAATCCTCCTCTGTAGGCAACTTGACGGATGGGTTATGCAAAACATCAGGAAAAACATTAGGCGGCACTGGTTTACATTGAGAACCCAACCGGCTTAAAGCATCCGCCGCTTCATTTTTCATTCGATCCGCGTGCTCAATTTCATAACCTTTGAAGTGACCAACAATAACGTCCACCTCTCGCCGATAAGCCACCATGAGTGGATCCTTTGAATCCCAAGTACCAGAGACCTGCTGAGCCACCAAGTCTGAATAGTCCAATACCCGGCATAATTTCATTTCCTTAGCCATCCGAAGACCGTGGAGCAAGGTCTCGTACTCAGCTGCATTGTTAGTACAAGGAAACATCAAACGAAGAACATAGCAGAATTTATCACCTTGAGGGGAGGCAAGACTTACTCCAGCCCCCGAGCCCTCCAATTGCCTGGACCCATCAAAGTGAATAGTCCAATACGTGTTATCTTGGATTTCCTCAGGCATCTGCCGCTTTGTCCAATCATTGATGAAATCCACCAGCGCTTGAGAGTTAATAGTCGTGCGAGGCACACACTTTAACCTGTGAGGTCCAAGTTCAATTGCCCACTTAGCAACCCGGCTAGTCGCTTGCCTGTTTTGGATGATATCTCCCAAAGGAGCAAAGCTGACCACAGGGATGGGATGACCCAGAAAATAGTGTTTAAGCTTCCGACTGGCCAAGAACACTCCATATACAAGTTTCTACCAGTGTGGATATCTCTTCTTAGACTCAAAAGCACCTCACTGATATAATAAACCAGCCTTTGAACCGGATACTCCTTGCCTGCTTCCTTTCTTTCCACCATAATAGCTACACTGACAGCCCGACTATTAGCAGCCACATATAACAACAAAGGCTCTTTATCAACAGGGGCGGCAAGCACGGGCACCTCAGCCAGCTGCTTCTTCAAATCCTCAAATGATGTATTAGCAGCATCACTCCAGACAAAGTTATATGTCTTCTTCATCATCTGATACAGAGGGGTATCCTTTTCTCCCACTCGGCTTATGAACCGGCTCAATGCCGCAATACGACCCGCCAGGCGTTGCACATCATTGATACACGCCAGCTTAGCTAATGAAGTGATGGCTTTGATCGTCTCCGGGTTAGCTTCAATACCTATGTTAGACACCAAAAAACCCAAGAGTTTGCCTGCTGGCACACCAAAAACACATTTGTTCGGGTTAAGCATCATCTTATAAACCCAAAGATTATCAAAGGTTTCCTTCCAATCATCTATCAATGTCTCTTTCTCTCTGGATTTCACCACAATATAATCCACATAAGCATGAAAATTACACCCAATTTGGTTATGAAGGCAATTTTGCACACATCTTTGGTAAGTTGCCTGGGCACTCTTGAGCCCAAAAGGCATAGATACATAGCAGAAGGTTCCAAAAGGAGTTATGAAAGTTGTCTTCTCCTGGTCCTTAACTACCATTTTGATATGATGATAACCAGAATAAGCATCCAAAAAACTCAAACATGCACAACCTGTCGTAGCATCAATGATCTGATCAATATGAGGGAGAGCAAAAGGATCAGCCGGACAAGCCTTGTTTAAATCCGTGTAGTCCACACACATACGCCAAGTGTCGTTCTTCTTAAGTACCAGCACCGGGTTAGCTAACCACTCAGGATGAAAAACCTCAATGATAAACCCAGCTGCCAAGAGCTGGGCTACTTCCTCTCCAATGGACTTCTGCCTCTCCTATTAAACCGGAGAAGAAACTATTTAACCTGTCGGTGGGAACGACACCTATGGGATCGCAAGAATCCCTACTACAGTTGCGGAACGCGGGGTCACGAGAAGAGCGGATCAAACAGATAGCACACGGTTCTTTTATCCAGGTTCGGGCCGCGAGGATGCGTAAAACCCTACTCCTACTTTGGTGGATTGTATATCTGTGTTCTTGAGCTAGCTATGGGGCGTGAGGAGCTCCAAAAAGCCGAATCCCCCTCCTGGTCGCCTCGGGCCTCCTTTTATAGGAAAAGGGGTGGCCACAGTGGCACACAGGAGGTGGAAAGGGAACGGTGATGTGAGGTTATCCCTCGCATTACATGACAAGGCGCATTTAATGCGTCTTGCCCAGGTGTCCTTGCTTTATCGGGGATGGGGGAGAGCCCTATCTCATCCGTCGCCACTCCCTCTCGTGTCGACACGCGCCCTGGCCAGCGGCGCCCGCGGTGCCATGTAGGCAGGCAGGCAGCTGAGGTGGCGTAGCGGTGGGTCTCCACGAAGATCCGCATGCCGCCACGCAGGTGCCTGCCCAGCTGGTTGGGTCGGCAGCTGCATACAAACGGTAGTGGAGGTTTGACTGGCGTGGGCCTGATGGTGGCCCTACGGGTGTTCTTGGCAAGGGTCATGACGTGGCGCCTGTTGTCATCCCCGGCAAGGCTCTTGCCGGGGGCCTTGTGGTCCTCCTTGGCTGGGATCCCGCCAAGGATCATCATCTTCTAAAGGGTGTATCTGATCTTGAATGTCTTCACAAAGATCCACATGCCACGACGGGGATGTCTCCCAAATCCTTGCCCCATGGGGGCAATGGACTCAAGGGTGACTCACTCCGTAGGTGTGGGGAGAGCTGCCACGGCAAGGGTCTTGCCGGGTTTGCTAAAACCGCCTCCCGGCAAGGATCTTGCCGGGGGGTTCCGCTTCATCCCCTTTGCTCTTTGTGGTCTTGGTCTTGTTGTCATTCTGCTTCTCCTGAGCTTCGGCCTTACCTTGGCTCACCTCCCTTGCCTTGCTCAGTGCGGTGGTGCCGTGGCTCAGACTGCCCGTGCATAGTTATAGGGGTACAAAAAGTGTGCCCTTATTTTTGTACACCGATAGGAGCCCCCGGGCCTGGGCCACACGTAAGCGCAGTCGCGTCGTTGGGCTAGGCCCAAAAATGGTGCGCGGGCAGGCAGGGCGGTTTTTACTGCGGTAAGTCTCTTCGCGCACTGTGCTTCCCATGCTTCCCGCGCGTGGCGCGGCGTGGGGAGGCGTGTGTGATGTGGGCGGCATGCGTGGGGTTGCTTCCCACGGGCATGCGTCACATCACAGTTTAATGTGAAAGGAGGCGGCCCGCGTTTTCCCCCCATAAGAAGGAATAACCGTGGGCGCGCTGCTCACTTTCTCCTCTTCCCTTGTGCCTTTTCCAATCTCGGAGCCGCCGTTCCCTCTCTTTCTTCCTTCGTAAGCTTTCGCTGTCGCCCGCCGCCGCTGCTTTGCCATCTCCCTTCCTCAGCCCTCTGAACTTCTTGGTCGCCATGGCTCCCAAATTCGCCAAGGGCAAGGGGTGGATAAGGGCGCTGGGATGGTGGAGCCGCCGGAGAGCGTGCTGTCGGGGGACCGGACGAAGTCCGCCTTCTTCTTCCCCTCGACGGTTGATGTTCGAGAGCTCCGGGCCTCCTTCAGGCCCCTATGGGGAGCGAAGACGGTGGGAGAGAATTCGGGACACCCGGCGACGCGCATCATTCCTGCTGCTTGCGCTGATCCTGCCTCAAGTCGGTACCCCTTCTTCGTTGATTACTTTTCTTGCGGGTTATGCCCTCCTTTCTCCGATTTCTTCTGCGACATTATGCGCACCTTCGGCTTTTGCCTCTTGGATTTTACTCCGAATGCGGTGGCGTGCATGGCTTTCTTTGCGCATCTTTGCGAAGGCTTTGCCGGGGTGCAGCCCAACACGGCGCTCTTCCGCCATTACTTCTTCCCTCAAATCCAGCCGGGAGGAGCCGTCTTCGGTTGTGTCACCTGGATCCCAAGATCCAAGGGGGCGTACCCGGACAGTGCCGTGAAGGAGAGGTGGGAGGAATGGCGTGGCCGGTGGTGCTGGATTGAAGGTGAAAACCCGCCGGAATTCTGCAAGGTCCGCCGAGTGCCGCCGGTCCGTGGTAGCGATTGGAGCGATGTCGACGCCGCCGATGGGAGGCTCATCGTCGCCACCACCAGGATTCTCCGGCTCACCCAGGCCGGACTCACCCTTGAGATGATCGGGGCGGACTTCATTCGCTGCCGGATCGCCCCATTGCACAACAAGGGGAGGCCAGCTTGGCTCTTTACGAACCTGGCTGGCATTATGCGACTCCGCCTCGGCCTCGATCACAACTTCACAGTGCTGGAGCATGCCCACTTCTACCAGCGGCTTTTCTAGCTTGATGTGGGTCGTGATGGCGAGGTCGAACAGACCGGCAAGGCCGCGAGGGCTGCCGCAAAGGTTGGCAAGGCCCTCAAGGGGCCATTTTCAAGCTGCCAGCGGGGGTGGTCCCGTTGTGCAACAATTCGCGTCGGTCCGTGATCATCGCCATGATGCCGGACTGTAATGCGCACGGCCCTGTCCCGAGCTGGGAGGAGCCGAAGGAAGAGGATGTGCAGCAATTCTTCGACATCCTGATCGAGGTGTACGTCAATGCGGACACCGAGCGGTGGCTTATCATGGGCACCACCCAGGCAGAGCTGGACAAGATCGCCACTAGGGCGAGGGAGGCACAGCTTGCCATGGAGGCCGGCAGCGCCGGGGGCGTGGAGGACAAGGCCGCAACGGCGGCGGAGGAAGAGGAGCTCACCCGGTGGGCGGCGACCACCGAGGAGGCTAGCAACACCGACACCGGAGCTCCGCTTGTCGAGGACGCGGCCGACGAGTCGTCGTCGGAGGAGGGCGTGGCGGCGGGCTCGACGCCAGCTAGGGGAAGAGGGCGAGTCCTGCGGCGGTCTGGCTCCGGCGAGCCGAGCCGGCCCGGCAGGGCTACGCGGCCTCAATTGACCCTAGAGGGGTCCGGGTGCCACACAAGGGCCACGGCAGCGAAGAGGCTGATGAGGGCCGCTGAGAAGAAGAAGGCGACAGCCCCTTCCTCATCAGGGCGCGCACAAACCCCGCCGCCTCCTTCGCCTCCTCCGGCAGGCGTCGACTCGGATGATGATGTGGAGTTCCCTTTTGATCTGGCCTCTCAGCCCGGAGAGGAAAAGGAAACTGGTGGAAGAGGAGGAGACGGATGACGAGTAAGTTCTCCATTCCTTACTGTCATTTCCATTTCCTCGAATTGGGTTCCTTGTCTTGATCCATTTTTTCTTCCGTAGGGAGACAGAGACGTTGGCCCAGAGGGTGAAGAGGGCGAGGACCTCGGCGAGCAGGCAGCCCCGGCTGGGGCTTCAACGACACCACTAGTGGTGCTGAGTAGCCCGGACAGCAACCCCCAGCGCAGCCACCAGCGTAAGTTCGTCACCCTCTTCTTACTCGACATGTGGTAGGCGCTCGATGCTATGATGTTGACCTTGCCGGGTTTGCAGGAGGGGAGCGGCAGCAGGAGGAGCCATAGAGGGCTACTCCTAACACACCACCCCCATCGACTACGCCGCCGCGGGGGCGTCCCCGGCAAGGGCATCAAGCACGGTGCCCGCACCCATGGAGGAAGAGGGGAACTTGGGCGCTGGTGGCTCTGCCACGGCGTCAAATGCTGGCGGAGAGGGGACTTCTGCTTCACAGCCTGGCACTGGTGAGTCGCCTGTCCTTCGTCTTTGTTTTTCCCTTATTCTTTTCTTGGCTTCCATGCTCCCATTACTACCCAGACCCTCCTTCAACAGGTATGGAGGACGTGGATACCATTGCTGGGAACGTTGCTGAGGAGGCCGCCAAGGACGCTGCCAAGGTCGCCGCTGATGAGGCCGCCAAGGATGCTGCCGAGGACACCGCGGCGGGGGCCGCCAAGGCGACCGGGGAGGCTTCTGCCGAGGGCGCCAATGGTGGGCCTGCCAGGGAAGCCGGCAAGGCCACCGCCGAGGAAGAGGTGGTTGATGATCAGCCTCCCTCCTCCTCAACCTCGGGCCCCGGCAGGTATCTGAAGGTGGGCGACGATCTTTTCGTCCACCTCCCAGGGGCGTCAAGTTCCCAGGTGCCCGCCGAAGGGGAAGTCTTTGACGGCGAGGTGCTTGCCGCCATCGGGCTTGAGGTTGTCGGTGAGTCGGGCATTGGTGGTGATGGTTCTTCGGAAGAGCAGCTTTTTTGCGCTATGGGGGCCAACTTCCGAAAACTCCAAGCGCTCTACCGTGTCCGTCTGGACAACGTTAAGTCCAGGATGGCTACAGTGGACCAGGCGGAGGTGGATTTCAAGGCGCGCATTGCTTAGACACAGACCTGGTTCCACCAGACTCACGAGGAGCAGAGGGCCCTTCAGGAGGAATTTGCCAAGCGCAATGTCGAGCTCACCATGAAGACAGCTGACATCGAGAAGGACCAGGAATAGGTGGTGAACTTGGCTGCCGCGGCCGAGGCCATCCGGAACCAGCATCAATCCGCACTAGATTCCCAGGAAGAGGACCTCACCGCGCGTGAGGCGAAGCTTGCCGCAGCGCTCCGTGGCAAGGATGAGGAGCTCGAGGCCCTTGTCGCGCGGCGGACTCGCGAGC
Source organism: Triticum urartu (assembly GCF_003073215.2). Classification (NCBI taxonomy): domain Eukaryota; kingdom Viridiplantae; phylum Streptophyta; class Magnoliopsida; order Poales; family Poaceae; genus Triticum; species Triticum urartu. The sequence goes on from NC_053025.1 coordinate 162,711,569, forward strand.
TGGAGCAGAGGCACAAGGAGGCACTCGATGCCCAGGCTCTGGCCCATGCCGCCAAGGTAAGGGAGTTGGATGTGGCGCAGGACGAGCTGAAGGAGCAGGCCCTCAAGCTGTCCAACGAGAAGAGCATGCTCAACAGCGCCTTGGTGGAGGCGCAAGGAGCGGTCATCAGCGGGGCTGGGGAGCTCTCCGAAGCGCAAAACTCCGTCAGAGACCTCAAGCTAAAGCTGGAGGATCTCGAGAAGATGCTGTCGGAGAGCAGGGCTCGGGAGGAGACCTTGACCAGGAGCCTGGAGGAGGAGAAGTAGCTGCGGTCGAACAAGGCCGCCTCCCACCAGGATTATGTGGCGGGAGAGAACAGATGGATCAGCCATCTGGAGGAGGTCGCCGGTAGGGTCACCTCGCAGTTGGCCACCATGGGGATGCCAAACGTGAGGTACGCCCCTAAGCGCAGCGAACCATCAACACCAAGTTGACCCTGTTCTTCGAGGGCGTCCTCGGAGCCTTGGCTTATCTTCACTCCAACACGACGGCCATGCTAGCCGAGGAGGCCCGGCGACTTTGCCGGAGGGTCGTGACCAAGGTCCTCACCAAGATGGCGTACTAGAATCCCGATCTTGACTTCACGGCCGCGATGAAGAGCTTGCCGGATGGTGCTGACCTCACGGTGCTCAAGGAGCGCATCAAGCCCATCACCGACTGCATCGATGAAATCAAGAGGGTGGAAGGCCAGCGCCGGGATTAGGCATCCCGTTCTTCTTCGCCGCTACGGGTTCCCAACCAAGACAAATTTTATCTTTAGTTAGAACCGTAGCAATGATGTGATGTAATATAACTTTGAAGTATTCTTAATTTTCATGCATGTTATTTCCCCGTTCAATTCCTCTTTGTATGCGTGCCCTACGTCGATCGGGAAGGCTTGCCAGCGCGGAAGCCCCTAGCAGCATTTTGGGGATGGATCCCCATGGCCAGCCGGGTACGCGTGCTGCCGGACGAGCCACCTTTCCATTCTGAACGCGGCCGCTCGAACTGTCGAGCTTGACCCGAGTCAGAATCGGGGGCGTTGCTGATCACGGAAGGCTACTCTGCCATTCTCGACGCAGCCGCTTGAGCTGTTGAGCGTACTCGAAACAGGGCAAGGGCGTTGCCGATCGTGGTAGAGCCCCCTGGCATGCAGGTTTCACATACAAAGCAAATATCTCTGGGGGGAATAACCTCAAATAAGATGGGTAGCATAAATAAGGGTTCAGTGTAACTTAGCTTTTGTTTGCGATCGCTCGAGTGTCGATCTTCCAGCCTCCTTTCTTCTTCAAGGGTCACGAATATGAAGGAGTGCCGGGCTAACTCCTAGAGCCGATTCTCACAACTGCGCCCCTCCCTGGCGCGCCAAAGATGTTGGTGGGAACGACACCTATGGGATCACAAGAATCCCTACTACGGTTGCGGGGTGCGGGGTCGCGAGAAGAGCGGATCAAACAGATAGCACACGGTTCATTTACCCAGGTTCGGGCCGCGAGGATGCGTAAAACCCTACTCCTACTTTGGTGGATTGTATATCTGTGTTGTTGAGCTAGCTATGGGGCGTGAGGAGCTCCAAAAAGCCGAATCCCCCTCCTGGTCGCCTCGGGCCTCCTTTTATAGGAAAAGGGGTGGCCACAGTGGCACACAGGAGGTGGAAAGGGAACAGTGATGTGAGGTTATCCCTCGCATTACATCACAAGGCGCATTTAATGCGTCTTGCCCAGGTGTCCTTGCTTTATCGGGGACGGGGGAGAGCCCTGTCTCATCCGTCGCCGCTCCCTTTCGTGTCAACACGCGCCCTGGCCAGCGGCGCCCGCGGTGCCATGTAGGCAGGCAGGCAGCTGAGGCGGCGCAGCGGTGGGTCTCCATGAAGATCCGCATGCCGCCACGCAGGTGCCTGCCCAGCTGGTTGGGTCGGCATCTGCATGCGAATGGCGGTGGAGGTTTGACTGGCGTGGGCCTGATGGTGGACCTATGGGTGTTCTTTACAAGGGCCTTGCCGGGGCCCCGGCAAGGGTCTTGCCGTGGCGCCTGCTGTCATCCCCGACAAGGCTCTTGCCGGGGGCCTTGTGGTCCTCCTTGGCTGGGATCCCGCCAAGGATCATCATCTTCTAAAGGGTGTATCTGATCTTGAATGTCTTCACAAAGATCCTCATGCCACCACGGGGATGTCTCTCGAATCCTTTCCCCATGGGGGCAGTGGACTCAAGGGTGACTCACTCCGTAGGTGTGGGGCGAGCTGCCACGGCAAGGGTCTTGCCAGGTTTGCTAAAACCGCCTCCCGGCAAGGTTCTTGCCGGGGGGTCCGCTTCGTCCCCTTTCCTCTTTGTGGTCTTGGTCTTGGCGTCGTTCTGCTTCTCCTGAGCTTCGGCCTTACCTTGGCTCACCTCCCTTGCCTTGCTCAGTGTGGTGGTGCCGTGGCTCAGACTGCCCGTGCACAGTTATAGGGGTACAAAAAGTGTGCCCCTCTTTTTGTACACCGACATAACCGGCTTAAATTTGGGATCAATATTAACAGTGTGCTCAGCGAGTTCTCTCGGTACGCCCGGCATGTTTGAAGGCTTCCATGTAAAATGTCCCGGTTCTCATGGATGAGCTCGATGAGCGCGCTTTCCTATTTTGGATCCAGATTAGCACTGATGTTAAACTACTTGGATGAGTCGCCAGGAACGAAATCAACCATCTTGGTATCATCTGCTGATTTAATCTTGAAAACCAGATCATGCTCTGTGGTTGGCTTTTTCAAGGACGTCATATCTAACGGGTCAACATTGTCCTTGTAAAATTGTAACTCCTCCATTGCACAAATCGACTCAGCATAAGCCGCATCCCCTTCATCACTCTCCAGGGCTATCTTACGGCTCCCATGCACTATAATGGTTCCTTTGTGACCCGGCATCTTAAGCTGCAGATACACGTAACACGGTCGCGCCATGAACTTGGCATAAGCCAGCCATCCAAACAGAGCGTGATACGGGCTGTGGATCTTGACCACTTCAAAGGTCAAGTCTCTGACCTAGAGTCATGATCATCTCCTAAAACAACTTCCAGAGCTATCTTACCAACTGGATACGCCGACTTACCAGGCACCACACCATGGAAAACAGTGTTTGACGGCTTAAGATTTTTATCAGTCAACCCCATGCGACGGAAAGTTTCATGATAAAGGATAGTGATGTTGCTCCCTCCGTCCATGAGTACTTTGGTAAATTTATACCCTCCGACCTGAGGTGCGACTACCAAAGCCAAATGACCCAGATTATCAACCCAGGGCGGGTGATCTTTCCTACTCCACATGATGGGATGTTAAGACCAACGCAGGTAACGAGGAACCGCCGGCTCAACAGCATTGACTGACCTCCTATGGAGCTTCTGATCTCGTTTACACAAGCTAGTGGTAAAAACATGATACTGGCCACTGTTCAACTGCTTTGGGTTGCTCTGATAACCAGACTGTTGCTGTTGTTGCCCCCCCCCTGATTACTCTTCTGGTTGTAACCACCCTGGTTGTTGTGATTACCTTGATTTCCATGGAACCCAGAATTGGAGCCACCACCACCATAACCCGGACCGTGAGTGTTGGGCCCATAGCGACCACCTGGCCCATGGCTGTCATGAAAAAGATTTGAATTCTTGTACTCCTTCATAATGTGACAATCCTTCCATAGATGCCCGAATGGTCTTTCTTTCGTACCATGCTTTGGGCAAGGCTGATTCAGCATATATTCAAGATTGATACCAGATCCTCCGGCCCATGGGGACGGCTTACCCTTACGACGCTGACCATTATTCTGCGCATTGGTGTTAGTGACAAAGTCAAAAGTATTATCAGCCTTGTGCTTACCGTTGACTCCCTGGTTATACTGCTGCCCCTTAGCATTGCTATTATTTCTTCCCTTCCTCGGCTTTTCATCATCAGACTCAGGGTCCTCGGCACTATCAGAATCATCATACTTAACGAGAGCTGCCATGAGCGTCCCCATGTCATTGGAATGACGTTTGAGCCGCCCTAGCTTCTGCTTTAGGGGCATGAAACGACAATTGTTCTCTAACGTCAACACTGCTGAGTCGGCATTGATGCGATCCGACGAGTGCAAGATTGTTGAGACCCGGCGCACCCAATGGGTCGTGGACTCACCTTCTTGTTGAACACAGGAGGCCAGATCCACAAATGACATGGGCTGTTTGCATGAGTCTTTGAAGTTCTTGATGAACCGGGCCTTTAACCTGGCCCATGACCTGATGGAGTTGGCAGGGAGCCCCTTCAACCAAGTGCGGGCCGTCCCTTCAAACATCAGGGGAAAATATTTAGCACATGCGGCCTCGCTGACATCCAGTAACTCCATGGCCATCTCATAACTCTCAATCCATGCCTCCGGACTTAAATCGGCTGTATAGTTAGGCACCTTGCGAGGATCTTTAAAATCCTTGGGCAGGCGCTCATTACGCAGATCCGGCACCAAGCATGGTACGCCCAGTTTTCTAAAGGTCATAGCTGGCTCCACAGAGGTGGTTGGGTGAACCGGAGTTGGTTGACGAGTCGCATACTGTGCCACTAACTCAGCCTCTCGACGAGCTCTTCCTTGATCCACCACATTCTGAGCATCAGCACCACCGCCCGCCGGGTTATGCCTGCGCGACGGGTTATGGTTACGTCCACTGCTTCACACCGTCGGCTCATCAAGATGTCTGCTGTAAATCCGGCTTGGGCGAGGGGTGGAATGAACCCTATCACAGCTGTAAGAATAAGCCTGCTGCTGAACCAGCGTTGTCTAAAGGAGATCTCTAGCCCTCCGTGTCTCAACCGCCGCTGGTGACTCACCTTCAACTGGGATAGCCGCCAATCGTGATGCTGCAGCGATCATGTTATCCAAAGGGTTAGAGTAATGACCCGGCAGCGTCGGCACGTGCTGTGGCTGGTTATTGTTCTAACGAGGGGGGTCCATCATGTGCGGCTGAACCAGCGTTGGCGTCCCTGGCGCTTCGACCCGATTTGCTACTACCGGGTTGCTGGTTCCTGCTCCTGGCGTGTTAAAGAGATTCCTTGCCTCATAAACTGAAGGCAAACGAGTCTGATGCCTCCTCCTCATGACTTCATTGGAAGCGTTCTGATCTATCATGAGCCGGTAAGATTGTGACTAAATCCGTTGAGCCTGAGCATCCAAAGTGGTCCGCTCCACGGCCATCCTGGCGTTTTCTGCGTTTAGCCCCTCCTTGGAATGCGCTACCTCATCACACAGCTTTATGATTGCCGCATTATGCTGATCTTGATCCATCGGGTTTACCACCATTGTTAACAGCATTGTCGGCTTATCCAGCAAGTCAGTTAAAGCTTGAGCCGGTGGGCGCTCAGGGCCTCCTGCCCCAGCAGCCGATGCCGCTGCTGACTCGGAAACCAACTCCGCTGCCGTAGATGAATGCTGCACGGGCTGTGTACCGGCCATGAAGATTGCAACCCGATTCGGCGGCTCACAGGGGTCCGGAATACTGTCGCCACCGGAACAGCCCCCAAGCTGGTCGTCCGGCACTTGATACAATGACTCTGTCTCACCGGTGGATGACTCGCCATCAGAATAAATGACGGTATCATCACCAGATGATGGCATGTCCTCAGGTTCCACTCCATGGATAAATCCCACGAAGGCACGATTCATGGCAGGCCGAACCCGGGCGGGTCTCGCACACTGAGCCGTCTCGACGATGTCGATGCAGATGTCTGACTCAGGGCCCGGTTCGCCAATCTTGCCGATGAAGACGTGGATTCCACCAAAGGGAACCCGATAACCGTACTCAATTGAGCCGGCCTCGGGGCCCCAGCCTGCGTCCTCGATGTAGAGCTTGTCGCGACGACTCTTGGTCATCCGGCCCACGGCGAATCCCTTGATCCCTTCAAAGTTGCCCTTTAAGAACTCGAAACCATCGTGCGATAGCCCCACGGTGGGCGCCAACTGTCGTGGAATTGTCATGGCAGATGTCCTAGTGTGAGGACTTAGTCGTGGAGCTATCGCGTTTAGGTTAGCTTAAAGGGGTTAATCAAGACAAAGGACACGAGGAGTTTATACTGGTTTGGCCTCTTACGATGAAGGTAAAAGCCTAGTCCAGTTTGTAGTTGGTATTGCTAGGGTTTCGATGAGCAGGGAGCGAATACGCTTGACCCGGCTCTCGATCTGTTGTTTCTTGTCCTAAGCCGCCGCTTGGTCCTCCCCTTATATACACGGGTGTAACATCCCAAATTTTCAATTTGGAATGTTATACATTGGTCATCATTGCATATCAAATTTTATTGCATTTTGGTTGATCCTAGAAATTCTAAGCAACTCAAGGACCCATGGAGAGAGTTGGGAATTTCGTTATTTTCATATTGGAGTTTTTCCCAAATTTTGGAAAGAGGATTATTTGGTTTTAATTATTTTTCTCTTCAAATATTTCTAATATGAAAAATAAAAGAGAGGGGATAAAATGACTTCTCCAAATAAAGAAATATTGGAGAAAAATATTAAAATAAAATAAGTATTTTATTTGGACTTTTATTGCTATTTTATTTGAATTAGGAAAAATATGCGTTTTTCAAATTGCATTAGAGGCCCAAATAAATGTTCACTTTGTCCGCAATATTATTAGAGGACGGTGAAAATTTATTTCAGGATTTTTGGACTCCGTTTAGTATTTCTTTTATTACTTTTTCCGCGTCGGGATTATTTAAGAAAAAAAGTAAACCGACCTAACGGGCCGTGCCCATCCCGGACACCTCGCCCCGACCGGCTCTTTAAAGGCCGAGGCCTCGCCCCGCCAGCCCAGCCGCCCCGCCTCCGCAAACCCTAGCGCCGCCGCCCCGCGGAGCCGCCACCCATCGTCGCCGCCACCCCGTCGCCCCGCCGCCACCGTTCCCCGCCACCGGAGCTGCCGCCCGCCGCCACCGATCCCACCATTGCCGAGGTAGCCGCTGCCGCCGACTCGGTTTTCTCGGGAAAACCGTCGGCTTTTTTTCGAAACCCTAGATCTTGTTTTTTTAGTTTCGGTTCGGCTTTTTTTGGTTTAGTTAAATAGCAGACGTGCGTCCATACATTCGTTTTAATGAACGTTGTTCGTCAGTTAGCCGCAGACAGCGAACGTTCGTTCGTTATCCTGTTCGTCTAGCTTTATTTTCCAGGGTTTTTCCATGATTATTTTCGATCGTGATTTCTACCCTGATCTTCGTTTTAGTTTATATTTTCGCTCGTTTATCCAAATCACGTGAAGCAAGCACCTAGATCTTCGTCTCGAAGCCCTCTTTCTGTATAACCAACTTGAACAATATTTAGGTACTGTAAAATTTGACTTTAGTCCATATTAGTGAACGGATCTTGTTTCTTTCGTAGTTTGAGTTTTGTTGCTCCGTTTGATTTGATTTTTTTTGCAAACCGGAGTTCTTTAGTTGAAATTTCTGGTTAGATCTTGTTATTTGAGTTTTATCCGTGCTTTTAGTTGAGTGCTTATGTATTCTATTGTTTGTTTGCGATAGACTTCCCAAAGTGTGAAGGGTGCTACTACGAGTCTCTAGGTTTTGCGGATCGTCGGCAAGGCAAGTAACACTTTGATCATATCCCTTTTACCCAGTTTTTATGCATTAGTTTCAACCCTCAAACATTGCACGAGTAGGATCTCTTAACTTGTGGGATTGGGAAGTAGATGATGAGGTAGAACCTATTACCCTTTTATTATCTAACCGTGGGAGTTACTTCTACGTTATGTTACTTATTGCCATGCTATGCTCGTAGACGTGGATTGGGTTTGAGTGTATCCATGAAAGACGTGAGATTGTTAATCAATGGTTAACATAAGGTGGCTACTTAAATACACATCTGGGTGGATTGGTTGCGGGCACCTGGAGAATCCAGTGTTGTCCTAGGATATCCCGGAGTACCCGTGTGATCATCCTACGGTTCGCCACCCAGTCTCAAAGGGATTATAAAATTATTCATGCTAGAAACTTCCGTGTGCAGCCACAAGCTATTATGGTCTCTAGCATAGTTGAGTAGGTTGTATGACCTCTTCCAGTGGTAGGCTAGCAGATGTAGGGGACGTAGGTTGGTACTGTCTACCCAAGGTTAGAGTTAATGCTTCCGAAAGACTATGTCTCGGTCATCCATTTCCCAAACACCATGTAGTGCGAGAAATCCAATGGAGGAGATCGAGTCTTCTGGGGAAAAGTGTGCAAACCTCTGCAGAGTGTACAGACTAATCATGGTTAGTCGTGTCCCCTGTTAAGGACAACTTGAGTATCTGGTACTTGAATTATTGATTTATCTCATCAATCTAAGTTAATTTGTTGGGTTGATAATGATTACTTTAATTGGGATTGATTTGGAGGAACCTTCCCAATGTTTGAACCATCGTGTTAGTAAAATAAAATATATTCCTTTGTTGTAGGGAAAAATTGGCTTTTCGCAAAAACATTATAACCATAGGGCCTCCACCAGCCATATATGCATGTAGTGATAGCATTTATCTGTTCTTTGCTCTACTGTGTTAGATTGCCAGCATATTCCATGTGCTGACCCGATTTCGGGCTGCAACATATCATGTTGCAGACTTTTCAAAGGAAGATTAAGGTGCGCTAGGTCGTTTGTCGTGCACTTAGCTATGCCGTTGGAGTTGATTGACTCACTTTATCTTCCAAGCCTTCCGTTGTTATCTTTCTTAGATGGCCTTAAGCCATATTTATTGTAATAAGTTCTCTTTTTAAGACTATCGATGTAATAAGTGTGTGATTTCTACTATATTATAAATCCATTCAAGTACTATGTGTGTCAGCATTACCGATCCAGGGATGACACTGAAGCACAGAGACTTGACCGTCTGAGGTCGGGTCGCTACAAGATGGTATCAGAGCACACGCTGAATGTAGGACACGACCACTAAGATGAGCCATAGGTCACTCTTCTCTACTCATTTCTGACTCCTCTCCATTTTCTACACTATAGGATGGCGGACACAAGGAATAAGTTTACACAGCCGGATGAAGACACGCCTTTTGTACGACACTTGAAGGAAGTCACTAGGTACCTGAACATTGGGATACCAAGCTTCACCGGGACCTACACCACCACACTAGCAGAAGAGGAGCGTTGGATGATTCGAGTTCAAGTTCCAGGAAGGACATTCACGCCAGTAACGGAGCCCATAGAGTTTTCCTTTGATGCACCAACCTTGAGTCTAGGCAAGAGCATGGCAGCCCACATCGCCATGGGACGCATCGGCGAAGTTTATCACAAGGAGCTTAAGGACACTATCTACCAGATATGTGGGCGCCGAGATGAGCAATGGGAGATGGTCAGCACCAGGAAGGGGAGGTCCATTACAGCCTTCATCCAGGAGTTAAATCATCACATTCGTCACCAAGAGAACCAGATGTGCGCAAGCATGATAGATCTGAAGAAGTTGATGACTAGGAACATGGAGCTGGAAGAGGAACTCAAGTCTATAAGGAGGAAATCATCATACTAGTGGGTACAAGGAGGAAATCATCATACTAGTGGAGAAGAATGATAACCTGGCAAGGAAGCTAGAAGTATTCATGGGAGACCCTGCGCCAGGAGGAGATGATGACCACCCCCAGGACTACATCATCATCGACGACACCGACTCCGACCCACGTGATGATGATTATGAAGACGAAGCTAGAGCAGATATCATGGAATCTTCTACCGATCAAAATTTCTAGTAGACCACCATACTATTAGTAGTATTCCACCATGTATATATTAGTAATCCGAGCACTGTAACGATAGTTAGATTGATTGTATGCCCTTGATTGATTTTATTTTGGAGTGATATTGATTGTGTTTGTCTCATGTGCATATGGGTAGTGCTTTCTCATTAGACCTCATTCTATTCTAATCTCTCCCCTCTAAACCCATCAGATGCCTCCGAGATGTGACCCCGGATTTGCCTTCCCACCGGAGCTCACTCAGTTGATCTAGCAGCAGAATACACTAATGCAGTTGCTAGTTCAGAATCAGGGCAACAACAACAAAAACAATAACAACAACCCACCGCCACCACCTCCAGTTGACAAATTACCCCGTTTTCTGAGGTTACAACCACCGGTGTTTTCCAGTAGCACCGAGCCCACAGTTGCGGATGACTGGCTACATAGGATTGGAAGGGAGTTAACCACTTCCGGTTGCACAGATGCTGAGAAGGTGCATTTTGCCGCACACCAATTGGATGGACCCGCAGCCGCATGGTGGGAGAATTACACAACCACTTTCCCCATAGCCAGTGTTACTTGGGAGCAGTTTCAGCAAGCTTTCCGCATTGCTCATGTCTCGACTGGAGCTATGAGAATGAAGAAGCGTGAGTTTCGCAACTTACTTATGGGCAACCGTACAGTAGGGTAGTACGTGGAGGAGTTTAGCAAGCTAACCCGTTATGCCCCAGATGACGTGGCCACCGATACCGCGAAACAGGAGAAGTTTATGGAAGGGCTGAATGATGAGATGAGTATGCAGTTGATGGTGGCGCCATTCAACAACTAGTAGGAGTTGGTAGACAAGGCTCTTATGATTGAAGGGAAGCAACAGCAGATTGAGAACCACAAAAGGAAGTATGGAGAAGGGAAATACAATTCAGGAGCTCAGCAGAAACCCCATTTCACCCCGAACTCCGGAGGATTTACCCATAACCATGGAGGCCACACTCACAATGGAGGAAGTTCACATAACCACAATTGCCCTATGAATGGAAACGGGAATGGAGCAGGCAGCAATCAAAACCGTTCTAACCCAGCAACGCCCGCCAAGAAGGATCTAAGTCACATTACTTGTTTCAAGTGCGGGAAGACTAGACATTACACCACTGAATGTTCTGAAGCAAAGAATGGTAATGGCAATGGAAGCTCTGGGAAGAAGCCCAACCCTTTCAACAGGGGACAAGTGAACCACGTGAACGTGGCGGAGGTTGAATAGAAGCCATATGCAGTCATCGGTAAGTTTTTGGTTAAGTCATTTACTGCTCTTGTTCCTTTTGATAATGGTGCATCGGGGATTTGTGGGCAAGTTTAAGTTACCCACCCTAGCCCTTAGGACACCTTTGCTAGTGAGCTCACCCAGTGCAGAGTATATGGCTAGCCGATGGTGCGATCGGTTACCCTTAACCATTGGTAGCCATGTTTTCCCCTAAGACCTTATAATTCTAGAGTCACAAGTATTGGAAGTGATACTAGGAATGGATTGGTTATCGAAGTATGGAGGAAACATTGATTGCGCAGTAGGTCAATTCTACTCACCACACCGAAGGGGAAAATGATTAAGTATGTATCTAGGCATACTCCTAAGAGTACTCACGTAACTTCCCTCACGGGAGTTGTTCAGGAAGAAGTGCCTGTAGTGAAGGATTACCCGGATGTATTTCCAGAGGAATTACCAGCCATGCTGCCAGATCGTGATATTGAGTTTTTGCTAGAGCGATTGCCAGGCACCGGATCGATATCGAAGAGACCATACCGGGTGCCCGCGAATGATCTGGAGGAGATTAAGAAGCAGATCAAGGAGTTGTTGGAGAAAGGTTACATTCGACGAAGTTCATCACCATGGGGAGCCCCAGTGCTCTTGGTTGAGAAGACGGATAAACCTCTGAGAATGGTTCTTGATTATCATGCATTGAATGAAGTGATGATCAAGAACAAGTACCCACTGTCGATGATCAATGATTTCTTTGATCAGTTGCAAGGAGCTAAAGTATTTTCCAAGATCGATTTACGATTAGGGTACCACCAGCTGAAGATTCGAGAACAGGATATACCTAAGACGGCTTTCACCACAAGGTACGGGCTATATGAGTACACGGTTATGTCATTTGGATTGACTAATGCCCCTGCCTATTTCATGAGCATGATGAACAAAGTATTCATGGAGTTTTTGGATAAGTTTGTTGTGGTGTTCATTGATGACATTTTGGTATACTCTAAGAATGAAGAGGAGCATAAGGAGCATTTGCGTTTAGTCCTCGAGAAACTCAGGGAACATCAGTTATATGCCAAGTTCAACAAGTGTGAGTTTTGGTTGAAGGAAGTTGGATTCCTTGGACATGTTATATCACGAGAAGGTATAGCAGTAGACCCTACTAAGGTTCAGTCAGTCAATGAGTGGTTGGCACCCACCTCAGTTGGAGAGATCCGCAGTTTTCTAGGACTCGCGCGATATTATCGACAGATTCATTGAGAATTTCTCTAAGATTGCAAAGCCCACGACAGAGCTGTTGAAGAAGGCCACCAAGTTTAAATGGACATATGAATGTGAGGCAAGTTTTCAGGAGTTCAAGAAATGTTTGACTACGGCCCCAGTGTTGATTCTGCCAGATATACGTAAGGATTTCCAAGTTTATTGCGACGCGTCTCGCTTAGGACTTGGAAGTGTACTTATGCAAGACGGAAGAGTTGTTTTGTATGCCTCACGACAGCTTCAACCGCATGAATTAAATTATGCCACGCATGATTTGGAGTTAGCAGCCATAGTGCATGCACTCAAAACCTGGAGACATTTTCTTATTGGGAATCATTGTGATGTGTACACGGATCATATGAGTTTGAAGTACATTTTCACATAGAAGGAGTTGAATCTCAAGCAAAGGAGATGGTTGGAGCTCATAAAGGATTACGATATGAAGTTGCCCTATCATCCAGGCAAGGTCAATGTCATAGTAGATGCTTTGAGCCGGAAGAGTTACGCCAATACCCTTGTAAGCGGAGGGTTGCCAACGGAGTTAGCTGAAGATCTCAGGGAGCTACTCTTGGAGATAGTCCCTAGAGGTTTTGTTGCAGCATTGGAAATTCAGTCGACATTATTGGGAAAAATTCGAGAAGCTCAGAAGGATGATAAGGAAATTGTGAGATAAAGGAGAAGATGAGCAAAGGAAAGGCCAAGGGTTTTCGTGAGGATGAGCACGACACCTTGTGGTTTGAGGACCATGTATATGTGCCAAATAATGCGGAGATCAGGAAGTTGATACTTCAGGAAGCTCATGACTCGCCATACTCGATACACCCTGGAAACACCAAGATGTATTTGGATTTGAAGGAGCGTTTCTGGTGGACTGGAATGAAAAAGATATTGCCGAGTATGTAGCAGTATGTGATGTATGTCAGAGAGTGAAGGCGGAACATCACAAGCCAACAGGATTACTACAGCCTATGCCAATACCCGAATGGAAGTGGGACAAGCTTGGCATGGTTTTTATCACTAGTTTACCCAGGACCCAATCGGGATATGATTCTATCTGGGTAGTAGTGGCTCGTCGACTAAAGTAGCTCACTTTATCCCTGTGAAAACCACCTATACCAGTGCGAAGTTGGCCAAGATATACATGACCAGGATCATATGTCTGCATGGAGTTTCGAGCACCATCATATCAGATAGAGGAACACAATTTACTTCAAAGTTTTGGCACCAGCTGCACCAGACTTTGGGTACCACGCTAGACTTCAGTATCGCTTGAGTCAATCAGATTCTGGAGGACATGTTGAGAGCTTGTGCGCTAGATTATGGATCTAGTTGGCATGATAACTTGCCCTACGCGGAGTTCTCATACAACAACTACCAGGCTGGTTTGAAGATGGCACCTTTCGAAGCCTTGTATGGAAGAAGGTGCAGGACGCCGTTGATGTCGGAAGAAGTTGGAGACCGCCAGTTGTTTGGACCCGATTTGATCAAGGAGTCAGAAGAGAAGGTTAAGCTGATTCGAGATAGACTGAAGGTAGCTCAGTCCAGGCAGAAAAGTTATGCAATCTCAAAACGCAAGGAGGTAGTCTACGAAACAGGAGATGGAGCATATCTTCATGTGTCACTCCTGCTAGGAGTTAAACTTTTTGGAGTTAAGGGAAAGCTAGCCCCAAGATTCGTAGGACCATACCAAGTTTTGGAACATATGGGAGAGGTTTCCTACAAGTTGGAGCTACCCAAAGGACTGTCATGAGTTCATGATGTGTTTCACGTTTCCCAGTTGAAGAAGTGTCATGCTGAGATGGCTGATATTCCTCTGAGAGATACAGTGCCCCTGGAAGCAATCAGTTGGATAGTGATCTGACCTATGAGGAGAAACCAGTCAAGATTCTCGAGTTTGCCAGCTGAGTTACACGCAGCAAGGTTCTCAAATTTTGCAAAGTTCAGTGGAGCAACCATGCCGAGGATGAAGCCACCTGAGAACGAGAGGAAGACCTGCGCAAGGCCCACCAACACCTATTTTCTAGCCAACCCGAATCTCGAGGGTGAGATTAATCTTAAGGGGGGTAGGTTTGTAACATCCCAAATTTTCAATTTGGAATGTTATACATCGGTCATCATTGCATATCAAATTTTATGGCATTTTGGTTGATCCTAGAAATTCTAAGCAACTCAAGGACCCACGGAGAGAGTTGGGAATTTCGTTATTTTCATATTTGAGTTTTTCTAAAATTTTGAAAAGAGGATCATTTGGTTTTAATTATTTTTCTCATCAAATATTTCTAATATGAAAAATAAAAGAGAGGGGATAAAATAACTTCTCCAAATAAAGAAATATTGGAGGAAAAATATTAAAATCAAATAAGTATTTTATTTGGACTTTTATTGCTATTTTATTTGAATTAGGAAAAATATGCGTTTTTCAAAATTGCATTAGACGCCCAAATACATGTTCACTTTGTCCGAAATATTATTAGAGGACTGTGAAAATTTATTTCAGGATTTTTGGACTCCATTTAGTATTTCTTTTATTAGTTTTTCCATGTCAGGATTATTTAAGAAAAAAAGTAAACCGACCTAAGGGGCCATGTCCGTCCCGTACACCTCGCCCCGGCCGGCCCTTTATAGGTCGAGGCCTCGCCCCGCCAGCCCAGCCGCCCAACCTCCGCAAACCCTAAAGCCGCCGCTGCCGTTCCCCACCGCCGCCGCCCCGCGGAGCCGCCGCCACCCAGTCGCCCCGCCGCCGCCGTTCCAAAGCCGCCGGAGCCGCCACTGATCCCGTCGTTGCCGAGGTAGCCGCCGCCACCGACTCAGTTTTCTCGGGAAAACCGTCGGTTTTTTTTCGAAACCCTAGATCTAGTTTTTTTAGTTTAGGTTCGGTTTTTTGGTTTAGTTAAATAGCGGACGTTCATCCGTACATTCGTTTTAACGAATGATGTTCGTCAGTTAGCCGCAGACAGCGAATGTTCGTTCGTTAGCCTGTTCGTCTCATTTTATTTTCCAGGGTTTTTCCGCGGTTATTTTCGATCGTGATTTATGCCCTGATCGTCGTTTTAGTTTATCTTTTCGCTCGTTTATCCAAATCAAGTGAAACAAGCGCCTAGATCTTCATCTCGAAGCCCTCTTTCTGTTTAACCAACTTGAACAAGATTTTGGTACTGTAAAATTTGGCTTTAGTCTAGATTAGTAAATGGATCTTGTTTCTTTCGTAGTTTGAGTTTCGTTGCTCCGTTTGATTTGATTCTTTTTGCAAATCGGAGTTCTTAAGTTAAACTTTCTGGTTAGATCTTCTTATTTGAGTTTTATCCGTGCTTTTAGTTGAGTGCTTATGTATGTTCTTGTTTATTTGCGATAGAATTTCTGGAGTGTGAAGCGTGCTACTATGAGTCTCTAGGTTTTGTGGATCGTCAGCAAGGCAAGTAACACTTTGGTCATATCCCTTTTACCAAGTTTTTATGCATTGGTTTCAACCCTGAAACATTGCATGAGTAGGATCTCTTAACTTGTGGGTTTGGGAAGTAGATGATGAGGTAGAACCTATTACCCTTTAATATCAAACCCTGGGAGTTACTTCTATGTTATGCTACTTATTGCCATGCAATGCTCGTAGACGCGGATTGGTTTTGAGTGTATCCATGAAAGATGTGAGATTTTTAATTAATGGTTAACATAAGGTGGCTACTTAAATACACATATGGGTGGATTGGTTGCGGGCACCTGGAGAATCCAGTGTTGTCCTAGGATATCCCGGAGTACCCGTGTGATCATCCTACGGTTCGCCACTAAGGCTCAAAGGGATCATAAAATTATTCATGATAGAAACTTCCATGTGCAGCCACAAGCTATTATGGGTTCTAGCAAAATTGAGTAGGTTGCATGACCTCTTCCAGTAGTAGGCTAGCAGATGTATGGGATGTAGGTTGGTACTGTCTACCCAGGGTTAGAGTTAATGCTTCCGAAACACTGTGTCTCGGTCATCCGTTTCTCAAACACCATGTAGTGCGAGAAATCCAACGGAGGAGATCGAGTCTTGTGGGGAAAAGTGTGCAAACCTCTAAAGAGTGTACAAACTAATCATGGTTAGTCGTGTCCCCGGTTATGGACAACTTGAGTATTTGGTACTTGAATTATTGATTTGATCTTATCACTCTAAGTTAATTTGTTGGGTTGATAATGATTACTTTAATTGGGATTGAGTTGGAGGAACCTTCTCAATGTTTCAACCACCATGTTAGTAAAATAAAATTTATTCCTTTGTTGTATGAAAAAATTGGCATTTCGCAAAAACATTATAACCATAGAGCCTCCACCAACCATATATGCATGTAGTGATAGCATTTATCTGCTCTTTGCTCTACTGTGTTATATTGCCATCATATTCCATGTGCTGACCCGTTTTTGGGCTGCAACATATCATGTTGCAGACTTTTGAAATGAAGAGTAAGGTGTGCTAGGTCGTTTGTCGTGCACTCAGCTATGCTGTTGGAGTTGATGGACTCACTTTATCTTCCAAGCCTTCCGCTGTTATCTTACTTAGATGGCTTTAAACCATATTTATTGTAATAAGTTCTCTTTTTGAGACTATCGGTGTAATTAGTGTGTGATTGCTACTCTGTTATAAATCCATTTGAGTACTTTGTGTGTCAGCATTACCGATCCAGGGTGACACTGAAGCACAGAGACTTGACCGTCTGAGGTCGGGTCGCTACAACGGGTTGACGCCCTGCGGCCCTTAGAGTCCCGGCCGGCTTATACAACGTATCCGGCTCGGTGACCTTTCTTACATACCTTACAATGCAAGCTTTACATACATGGAGGTTTATATCTATGGGCCTTAAGCCACCTTCGGGTCTGGGCCCTCTACTAAGCCTACCTATGAACCGTCATATGATCTTGGGATTCATTGTGATGAATCGTCATAGGGATAACCCAGCCCCTCCTGGGCGGGTCATACCTAATAGTTATATCCCCAATAGCAACCCTGGTGGGTACAAGACACCAGGGCACGTCTGGCTTGCCAAGCATGCCCAGGTGGGTTGTGCCCACCTCGGGTACCTTCCGGACTCTGTTTTTCTTCTATTTGCTTGTTTCCCAAGATAAAAAATCTTTATATACCCCCGAACCTATTGACCACCTTATCGTGGAGAAATCTTCTATTTTATTTTCCTTGCTATTTTCTAACAGATCTGATCCACCATGGCCGCTTTAAGCTCCTCCAAGGACAAGTTCTTCGAGAACGTCATCAAACCATATTTGCGGGAGGTGATGCAGCACCCAAGGCTATCCAGATGCATGAGGGGGTGCTTCACATCCGCGATGTGCAAGGCCCCTAGGGGATGGGATCCATGGAGGATAGGCTTGAAGCTATGGAGCGGGAAGTCTTCCGGTGCAAGTGGATGGTAGAACATGGACTCAATGCCAATCACCTCATGATCGCGGACTACACCCGTGATCTCAAGGTGGATGGCAAGTCCATGAAGGACAACGTCTTCACCTTCAACGAGCAAATCAATTTCCTCCAAACCCAAATCTATGATCTCCAAAACCAAGTCTTTGAATATGAGGCAAGGTTTAAAGGTATGAGTTTGGCTGCCAATTGCAGGACCCGTGAGACTCACTCCTCCTCTTATGATTGCGAGTCCTTGCCATGGAAATCCGAGGATAAGATTGCTACTACTTCATCACCACCACCTCCTTCTTCATCACCAAAGGAAAATTGAGTATCGGGTATGGGCACTCCCCTTGGCTTGTGCCAAGCTTGGGGGAGGTGCCCCAGTAACGTATCACCTCCACTATCATTTGCCTTTATTTATGTTAGTTTGATGCATAGTTATCTTTTGCTTTAGATGAATAAAAGTTTAGTTCGATCCTTTCTTTTTGAGAGTTTTCTTAGTGATCTATCTTTGTTATCGTCTGCAAGTTATATAATAAAGTTTAGTTTGAGTTTAGTTTTCTTTACTTTCATGTTCAATAAAAAGAAAGGAAATAAATGAAAATGATCATGTGCTAATTTTATGGTAAGTAATGACATCACATAAGGAAGAGTATAAGTAGAAAAGTTTATTGGAGATTTACAAACATATCATTGGTTGAAAGCACAAGTGCTCCCTAGGTGATTTTGGTAATTAATGTCAACATATCTCTTGTTGGACTAATAGTTTTATCTAGTATATGTCAGAGAGTTCAACACAGGCGTGGCATGGACAAGAGGATGTGGAACCCCTTCAAGAAGCTACAGACAAGGATTTGCAAAAGCTCAAGACTCTACATTTTCATTTTAGTGATCCAAGATCACATTCACTCCATAGGAAAGCCAATACTATTAAAAGGGGATGAGGTGTTGCTTAATGGCTTGCTTGCTCAAAGTGCATAATGATATGCTCCAAAAGCCCTCAACCACTTCCTCATATCCACATATGTCCCAAACCAAAAGTCAATCTCGACCCCACCAATTTGATCTATCCGGCACCACTGAGTTCACTTGACATATCCACTGCCAGAAATCCTAATCAATCCGGTCTCACTGATGGGATATCGGTCTTACCAAGATGGGCTTGCAAACTCTTTGTTGCCTATGGCAATTATTTTAGTCTCACCGAGATATGAAATCGGTCCCATCGAGTTTGCTTGACCAACTCTTTGTTTTTACTTATTACCAAAATTGGTATCACCAAGTTTGGGTAATCGATCAAATCGTGTTGAGGTTTTAACCTAACCCTAGCACATCAGTCCCACCGAGTTGATCATATCCGTCCCACCGAAAAGCCTAACGTTCACATTTTGAACTGAATCGGTTTGACCAAGTTTCTCAATTCGGTCCCACCGAGGTTGGCGAATTGTGTGTAACGACTAGATTTTGTGTAGAGGCTATATATACCCCTCGTCCCATCCTCCATTGGTGGAGAGAGCCATCAGAACATGCCTACACTTCCAGCATTCATTTTCTGAGAGAGAACCACCTACTCATATGTTGAGACCAAGATATTCCAATCCAACCACAAGAATCTTGATCTCTAGCCTTCCCCAAGTTGCTTTCCACTCAAATCATCTTTCCACCAAATCCAAATCTGTGAGAGAGAGTTGAGTGTTGGGGAGACTATCATTTGAAGCACAAGAGCAAGAAGTTCATCGTCAACACACCATCTATTACCTTTTGGACAGTGGTGTCTCCTAGATTGGTTAGGTGTCACTTGGGAGCCTCCCTCAAGATTATGGAGTTGAACCAAGGAGTTTGTAAGGGCAAGGAGATCGCCTACTTCGTGAAGATCTACACAAGTGATGCAAGTCCTTCGTGGGCGATGGCCATGGTGGGATAGACAAGGTTGCTTTTTTGTGGACCCTTAGTGGGTGGAGCCCTCCGTGGACTCACGCAACTGTTACCCTTCATGGGTTGAAGTCTCCATCAACATGGATGTACGATAGCACCACCTATCAGAACCATGCCAAAAATCTCTGTGTCTCCAATTGCGTTTGCACACCCCAATCACATTACTTTACTTTCTTGCAAGTTGCATGCTTTACTTTCCGTTACTCATATATTCTTTCCATGCTTGCTTGAAATGTATTGTGAATGATTAAACTTGTGCTAAAACTCCACCTTAACTTAAAGAAATTAATTCTTTGTTGAGGGTCTAATCACCCCCCTCTAGACAGCCCTTCTCGATACTACAGTTGGTATCAGAGCATTGGTCTCCATTGCTTTGGTTTAATCACCATTGGAGGAAGATGGATGAGTCTATGTTGGGGAGTCTTAGACATAGAGTGCCTATACTTCATGGATAATTCTTTCATGAGTGAAAAAATGAGATACTTGAGATTTTCAATGAATATCACTTGAGAAAGTACATTACTAGCCCGCGTGCACCCCTTGTTGACCCCTTGCTTCCTACCCCTGATGAATCTATTGACATGATCCGTAATCTTAGAGCAATCAATCTTATTACTACAGGTTTGCCTAGAAATCGGTTTGGTTGCTTGCCTGTTCTTGATTGTGCTTACACCATATGGAGATTTCTTGAGGAACGATTCCCAAACCATTCCTTGCAAAACTTAGATGAGATTCTTCACAAGTCTATTTCTTTGAGTAAGATGAATTCCAATGATCCTAAGTTTGGTGATTGTTTATTTGAGCTTCGTAATCTTATGCGTGCCAAAGGAGATGTTGGAATCATTAGTAATATCATCTCCGAAGCCATTAGAATTCATAAAGATGAACGTTGTGATGATCATTTATCTAATGAATCACTCTCTCTAGGAATTGATCAATCACAAGACGATGTTGAATATGGATTCTATGATGAGGATGATGATAGTGACTTTGATCTTGATGAGTCCATGAGACATTTTGGTCTTATGGCTAATCTTCGCAGCTACATGGCTGCAGGAAAGGAATGGGTTCTTTATAGTGGATATACCGATCACATGACCAGAGACAAGGATATGTTTCATGAGCTAGCTGAAAACGACGGCCCTCGAAAGTATGTGACTTTTGGTGATAACTCAAAGGGTAAGGTGGTTGGCCCTGGTAAGGTGGGCATCTCACACAATAGCTCCATAAAAAATGTTATGCTCGTTGAATCTCTTGGCTATTATTTACTTTTCGTATCTAGACTTGCTGACTTTGGTTTCAATATCATAGTTACTGAAGTAGATTGCCAAGTGTTTTGTAGAGATAATCATAAAATGGCCTTTACCGATATACGTAGACACTACTAGGGAAAAGCCTAGCAGTAGCACGGGTAAAATGCTTATCAGTAGCGTGGGCAGCTGCGCTACTGATACGGCGCTACAGCTAACGCTTAGCAGTAGCGCGTGCTGACCCGCGCTACTGCTATATAGGGATAGCAGCAGCAGTCGTCGTAAAAACGCGCTTCTACTAATATCTATAGCGCCCTAGTATAAAAGGCGCTACCACTAAGACCTCGCTGCTACTAAAACCATACCCCGCGCTACTGTTATTAGTTTCTAATTTTTTTTCTGCTCCATATTTTGTGCTGCTGAATTTTGTTTAGTGTTTTATACAATAGTCTCTAGCATATCATACACATACAAATCTGATCATATCATACACATACAAATAGCCTCATCAAATCGATCATGTCATCACCATAATCATCATCCAACACAAAATGACGTCTCTCTCGAAATAGCGATACAAGTTATGAGATGCCTCAAATACTTGCAACTACATCGTCATCCATCTAAACAATGATATAGACAAGAAGAGCTATCACTATGAGTGAGAGCGGAACTATGCAGTACATGAGGCGGCGGTTATTAGTCCTCTCTTGCGTTAGCATGAACCCAAGTAACTAGCTTCTGCTTCATGTCTGCTTTTGAACCATTTATGGCTGGCGCCCGAGAACCGCTCGGATCATTTACCCTACACATAATCATCATTTTCCGAATATAACATGTCCAAAACATCACATGTACAAATATGACATGTCCAAATTCCAAATGTGACATGTCCAAATCACATGTCCACTTCAAATTTGCATATAGCAGGAAGAAAAATATAGAACTTGAAGAAAAATGCAATAAGTTTTTTTTAAATAGCAACAATTGCTTTAACTAAAAAAATAAATAGCAACAATTGCTTTAATTTAGAAATAGCAATAGTTTGAAACGTAGGGCTCATACTAAGTACCACTAAAAAATAGCCAATAATTTGTCCTAGGTTTTTTTAACTAGGGTTCATACTAATTATAATTAACTAACTAGCACTAAAAATAGTCTAGGGTTCATACTAACTAGCACTAAATTGCTAGGGTTCATACTAACAGAGAGAGAGAGAGAGAGAGAGAGAAAGAGAGAGAGAGAGAGAGAGCAGAGAGCAGAGAGCAGAGAAGAGGGGAGGGGAGAGTGCTTACAGAGGGCGGAGAGAGAGATGTGGTCGGGGGAGACGGAGGCACCGAGGCGCGGCGAGGAGGAGTCGGGGAAGACGGTGGTGAGGCAGGGTTGGGGGAGACGGCAGCGAGGCAGGGTCGAGGGAGACGGCGGTGAGGCGGGGTCGAGGGAGACGGCGGCGGAGAGCGAGGGCAGGGGCTCCGGTAAGGTCGAGGTCGAGGGGGAGGAGCACAGGCGCATAGCGACATCGAGGGCAGACTCCGACGAAGAGCGAGGGCAGGGGCTCCGGCGAGGGCGAGGGCAGGGGCTACTGCGGAGGCGACAAGGGGAGAAGAGAGAGTGGGAAATTGGGGGAGAAAGCAAAGGAGGGAAGCCCGCGTGGGGGTTATGTCAAAATAGCTTTAGCAGTAGCGTGGGAAAAGAAAACACGCCGCTACTAAAATCCGTAGCAGTAGCGCGCTCCTCACAAACTCGCTACTGCTAAGCTGGGCCCGTCCTATGGACAAGTTCAAACTTAGCAGTAGCACCCTACCCTAAAAGTGCGCTACTACTAATTTGATAGCAGTAGCGCGGTTTGTCGAAGGGCGCTACTACTATACCTAGCATGTCGGCAATGGTGTGGGAATTATAGTAGTAGCGTGTTTTATTCCTGCAACGCTACTGCTAAGTGGATAGCAGTAGCGCCCTTTCTGACCACGCGCTACTGCTAAGTAGCAGTAGCACCTCATTTTAACACGTGCTACTGGTAAGACTCTGTGTATTAGGTTTTTCCTAGTAGTGAGAGGTGATCTATACATTGTTGATTTCACTAAAAAGGCTCAAGCTAGAACTTGCTTAATTGCTAAATCTTCTAAAGGATGGTTGTGGCATAGAAGGTTAGGTCGTGTGGGCATGTGAAATCTTGATAAGCTTATTAAAGGTGATCATATCCTTGGAGTGAAAGATGTTATATTTGACAAGTATAGATTGTGTAGTGCTTGTCAAGCAGGAAAACATGTTGGAGGAAGCCACCCCGTGATGAACATCATGACCACGAGAAGACCGCTCAAGCTACTTCATATGGATCTCTTTGGTCCCAACGCCTATAAAAGTCTTGGTGGAATCTCATTTGGTCTAGTCATATTCGATGATTTTTCAAGATTTACATGGGTGTTCTTTCTTGATGATAAATCACAGATCCAAAAGATCTTCAAGAACTTCACTAGGAAGGCCCAAAATCAATTTGAAGTTAAGATCCAGAAGGTTCAAAGAACAACAGAACGGAGTTCAAGAACGCAAACGTGGATACCTTTCTTGATGAAGAAGGGATTTCACATGAGTTCTCGGCTACATACACAACTCAAAAAAATGGAGATGTTGAGAGGAATAACTGGACTCTTATTGAGATGGCAAGAACGATGCCTGATGAGTACAAGACGCCAAAACACTTTTGGGCGGAAGCGGTTGAGACAGCTTGTCATGCAACAGATTGTCTATATCTTCACAAGCTACTCGGCAAGACGGCATACGAGCTTCTCACCAGTAACAAACCCCAAGTTAGATACTTTCGAGTATTCGGCTCAAAGTGTTACATTCTTGATAAGCATCGATGTTCTAAATTTTCTCCTAAATCTGATGAGGGTTTCCTACTCAGTTATGGCTCAAACTCTCACACCTACCGTGTCTACAACAATTTCACCCGAAAGGTTGAAGAGACGGTAGATGTGAAGTTTGATGAATGTGATGGCTTGCAAGTAGAGGAATTGCCAATTTATGTAGGAGATAAAGTCCCTTCATAAGCAATCCAAGACTTGTCTATTGGCAAGATTTTTCCAACGGAGGTGAAGGAGAGTACCTCCTCCGTCCAAGTGGAAGCTTCTACCTCACAACAAGGTGAACCAAGAGTTCACACGGAGGCATCCACAAGTGGGACATGCCAAGATGAAGAAAACGAGGAAATACACAAAGATGAACCTCATCAACCTCCTTCTCCACCTCAACAAGAGAACGACAACGTCAACAACGAAAAAGGCCAAGAGGAAGAACAAGATGATGAAGAATATGTTCCACCCCGACCCAAACAAAAGCTCTCACGAGTTTGAGTAAGAGTTTAGCGAGACCATCCCATCGAACAAATCTTCAATGATATCCAAACCGGGAGAATCACTCGCTCTAAAACTCGTTTGGCTAATTTTTGTGAAGATTATTCATTCATCTCTAGCATTGAACCTATGAAGGTTGAAGAAACATTGGAAGATCCGGATTGGATAAATGCCATGCACGAAGAGCTACACAACTTTAAGAGGAACCAAGTGTGGACATTGGTCGAGAAGCCCGACAACAACCACAACATCATCAGTACCAAATGGGTGTTTCGCAACAAGCAAGACGAAGATGGACAAGTCGTTCACAACAAAGCACGTCTCGTTGCCCAAGGCTACACTCAAGTCGAAGGTATGGACTATGGTGAGACATATGCCCCCGTTGCTAGACTTGAGTCCATCCGCATCTTACTTGCCAATGCAAATCACCATGATATTACCTTGTATCAAATGGACATTAAAAGTGCTTTTCTAAATGGTGAAATTTAGGAGGAAGTTTATGTTAAACAACCTCTCGGCTTTGTTAATCCTAAGAAACCCGACCATGTTTACAAACTCCACAAAGCTCTTTATTGTCTTAAACAAGCATCTAGAGCATGGTATAAATGCTTGACCAAGTTCCTTATTGAAAAAGGCTTTGAGATTGGAAAGATAGATTCTACTCTTTTTAATAAAAGGATTAATGGTGAATTAT
The DNA here is from genome assembly GCF_003073215.2 of Triticum urartu. NCBI lineage: Eukaryota > Viridiplantae > Streptophyta > Magnoliopsida > Poales > Poaceae > Triticum > Triticum urartu. The sequence continues at coordinate 162,736,411 of NC_053025.1, forward strand.
TTGTGCGGCAAATTTATGTTGATGATATCATATTTGGTTCGACTAACCCTCATTTTAGTGAAAATTTTGGAAAGCTAATGTCGGATAAGTTTGAGATGTCTATGATGAGTGAACGCAAGTTCTTTCTTGGGCTGCAAATCACGCAAACTAAGGACGGTACCTTTGTTTCTCAAACAAAGTACACCAAGGACTTATTCAAGAAGTTCAACATGCAAGAATGCAAAGGTATGAAAACACCCGTGCCTACTAGTGGACATCTTGACTTGACTAAGGATGGCAAATTGGTTAACCAAAAGGTTTATCCCTCTATGATTGGTTCATTGTTATATCTATGTGCCTCCCATCTTGATATTATGCTAAGTGTGTGCATGTGTGCACGATATCAAGTGACCACCAAAGAATGTCATGTTAAGGCTGTGAAAAGGATAGTGAGATACTTAATTCATACACCAAATTTTGGCATTTAGTATGCTAAGAGGTTTTCTTTTGATCTTGTTGGCTATTCCGACTCGGACTATGCCGAAGACAAGTGTAACGCCCAATATGTGCCTATATCCCCCACGTGTCAAGGCATGACTTAGAGGCATGCCCGCATTTTGGTTTTGTCGCAAGAAGGGTCATCTTCACACAATCCCATGTACAAGAACAAGGATATAAATAGTTGGCTTACAATCGCCACATCACACAATGATCAAATAATTCATACATCATTCAAAGTACACACATAGTATGACTACAGACAAATACAAATGAAAGAAGACTACCCCAAATGCTAAATCCTGATCGTCCCAACTGGACACCACTACTGATCATCCGAAAAAGACACATAGTAACGGCCAAGATCCTCGTCGAACTCCCACTTGAGTTCGGTGGCATCACCTACACTGGTATCATCGGCACCTGCAACTGTTTAGGTAGTATCTATGACTCACGAGGACTCAGCAATCTCAAAACCCATGGGATCAATACTATTTAAGCTTATGGGTAGGATGTGATTATGAGGTGGAGTTGCAGCAAACACTAAGCAAATATGGTGGCTAACATATGAGTACAAGAGTAAGATGAGAAACTACGCAACGGTCATAAACTAGAAACGATCAAGAAGTGATCCTGAACTACTTACGTCCAAACATAACCCAACCGTGTTATCTTCCCGAACCTCGCCGAAAAGAGACCATCACAGTTACACACGTGGTTGGTGTCTTTTAATTAAGTCAAGTGTCAAGTGCTCTACAACCGGATATTAACAAATTCCCACTTGCCACATAACCGCAGGCACGGCTCTCGTAAGTTTAAACCCTGTAGGGGTGTCCCAACTTAGCCCATGACAAGCTCACGATCCGCGAAGACAATCCTCCATCACGGGACCCTCTGATCAGACTTAGAATCCCGATGCACAAGATATTTCGACAATGGTAAAACCAGTCCAGCAAGACCTCCCGATGCACTGACCTAGCTTGATAGGAGTAGTGCGATCTTGTTCTCAGGGTACACCAGATGAGCTAAGCGTACAGGTGCCGAAATAACCCAAGTTTCCTTGGGGCAGCCCCGCATAGTGCTCTACTTTGGACCAACACTCATGAGGAGCACTGGCCTGGGGGTGTGTTGATTAAGTCCACGGGGTCTAGAAAGTCCCTATGCAAGTTTTTAGTTGTTATTAGGCAAATGGTAAAATCAAGGTTGGGCCTTGCTGGTGGATTTTTATTCAAAGCGAACTATCAAGAGGGGCCCATAAACGCTTATCGTGTTAGGGACGCAAAATCAAGGAACATAACACCGGTATGATGGAAACTAAGGCGGCAAGAGTGGAACAAAACACCAAGCAAAAGGCCTAGCCTTCCACCCTTTACCAAGTATATAGATGCATTAATTAAATAAGAGATATTGTGATATCCCAACATATCCATGTTCCAACATGGAACAACCTGCAAGGCACCTTCAACTAGCAACGCTATAAGAGGGGCTGAGCAAAAGCGGTAACATAGCCAAACAACGGTTTGCTAGGAAGGTGGGTTAGAGGCTTGACATGGCAATATGGGAGGCATGATAAACAAGTGGTAGCTAGCACTACATAGAGATAGAACGAACAGCTAGCAAGCAAATATAGAAGTGATATCGGGGGTAATGATCATCTTGCCTGCAAAGTTCTCAGGGTTGTCGAAAGCTTGCTCCTCGTAAACATACTCAACAGGTTCCTCGTTCACGAACTCGTCTCCCGGCTCTACCCAAAGCAAGAACACAAGCAACAGAACAACAACCAATCACGGTGCAATGCACAAGCAACATGATGCAAGTCATGGCATGGAATGCAAGATATGATGTGCAATGCATATGGGTACTCCGGAAGGGAAAAGATGATCATGGCATCAACTTGTCAAACCAAGCATGCCATTGGAAATATGGAGTGATTTCGGTCGAAATTGATATAAGGATCACCGGAAACTGATGCACGGTTTGCAAATGACGAGCAAAACAAGAACGATGCAAATCTGCGCTTAACAGTATCATATCACTTAAAATGCATCATGCAACTATGCTACAACACTCCAACATAGTAACAAAGAACATGGCAATGGAGTATAGGTGAAGCTCTACAAATCATGAACACTGAGCTCCTGCTAGAACTCACTAGAACAAACATAAAATAGCATGGCTAAAATGCAAATGACAATCAGGTTACAGACTTAGTGAAAATACTAAACATGGCATAAACAGCATCAGGTAGCAATGTTTAGAGCTAGCAAACAACATGCTACAGGAACATAACATGGCAAACAAAGGCATGGCATGCTAGTCCTAGAGGCAATGAATAGAACTCCCTTACTGAAGATGGTAGCATGAATGCAAACATGGCAAGTGATATGAATAGATTCAGACTTAGTGAAAAAAACATAGCATGGCAGAAACAGATTGTTAATAGCAACTTTGCAAGCTCATGCCACTCACCACAAAGTATTTCATGGCAACACAAGGTAACCAATAGTGAGAAGTCACATTTATGAAGCTAAACATGGCAAGAGCAAGTTCATAGGGAGCATGGATCACTAGCAAATCACATGGCAAAAAAGGGCTTCATGTTAACAATCAGAGGCATGAATGGATAGAGCATAACCATATCGTTAAAACACTCTTACTGAACTTCATCAAAATATGCATGGATCTACTTTGCATGCTTGTGCTAGTCAACACAGAGGTCATAAAATACAAGGCTTGCACCACTGTAAAGATGGCATGGCGATGTTCCTAAAACATGTAGACATGATGCTCAAAGGATGCACACACAAAATGCAATGAAAAAGACAAATCAGCAAGTTATGATGAATTCCAATAGACAACATCATTTGGCACTTTTGCAACGAATATTAGGGCATCAATATGGATAGTAACATGCATGCAAATGACACTAACATGAAGAGCATCACGAGACGAACATTACGGTATAACATATGCGCAAATCGGAGCTATATGCATGGAGATATGGCCGGTCAAACATGGTCACATGATATGAAAATTCCTAGGACTTCGAAGATTTTTCAACTCGTGGAACCTGGACGGGGAGGACCCGGGACGAGGAGATCCGGGGTTGGGGACGGGCATTTGGATGGCCGTGGTGTTGGATCTGATCCACCCGGCTGGATCCAAACTGGCGACGAACTCCGGCAAGGGCGGCGTCCTCCGGCGAGCCGGCGAGGAGGCGCGGGCGAGCTCCGGCGGCGGAGGAGCGGGGCACCGGCTGCAGCGCGGCTTCCGCCGGCTGTGGCGCTGCATCCGTGGCGGCGGGAGCCGATGAGAGGAGGCCGGTGGCGGCGGGCGGTGGCGCACTGCCGGGCGGCGGCGACAGAGCGCGGGCACCGGCGAACGTCGGATACGGCAGCGCGCCGGACAGGCGCGAGGGCGGTAGGCGGCGGGGAGCTTCGAGCCCGGGCGGGCCTGACTCGGGCCGGCGGGCCGGTGGCCGTGGGAGAGGCCGCGCACTACTGGAATCAGGATCTTTGCCGTCAGCCAGGTCTTTGTCGTCTGCTAGCTGACGGCAAAGACCATATTTGCTGTCAGCCAAGTCTTTGTCGTTCGCTAGCGGACAACATATAGTCTTTGTCGTCCGCTAGCAAACGGCAAAGAATGAGGGTGGCCCACTACCGAGAACCACCCAACGGACATTGTCTTTGCCGTCAGCTAGCAGATGGCAAAGAAAGTGGCCAAGCTAACACCCGTTAGCTAGGATCTTTGTCGTCTGCTGGCGAACGGCAAATAACCGTGCCCTAACTAAAATCCTTATCGACGCCCGCCCGTGCCCCACATCTGTCCCCTCTCTCTCTCCGCCCGCGCCCGATTTCTTTGTGTGGAGGCTATATATACCCCTCGTCCCATCCTCCATTTGTGGAGAGAGCCATCAGAACATGCCTACACTTCCTGCATTCATTTTCTGAGAGAGAACCTTCTACTCATATGTTGAGACCAAGATATTCCAATCCAACCACAAGAATCTTGATCTCTAGCCTTCCCCAAGTTGCTTTCCACTCAAGTCATCTTTCCACCAAATCCAAAACTGTGAGAGATTGTTGAGTGTTGGGGAGACTATCATTTGAAGCACGAGAGCAAGGAGTTCATCGTCAACACACCATCTATTACCTTTTGGAGAGTGGTGTCTCCTAGATTGGTTAGGTGTCACTTGGGAGCCTCCCTCAAGATTGTGGAGTTGAACCAAGGAGTTTGTAAGGGCAAGGAGATCGCCTACTTCGTGAAGATCTACCCAAGTGAAGCAAGTCCTTCGTGGGCGATGGCCATGGTGGGATAGACAATGTTGTTTCTTTGTGGACCCTTCGTGGGTGGAGCCCTCCGTGCACTCACGCAATTGTTACCCTTCGCGGGTTGAAATCTCCATCAACATGGATGTACGATAGCACCACCTATCAGAACCACGCCAAAAATCTCTGTGTCTCCAATTGCGTTTGCACACTCCAATCCCATCCCTTTACTTTCTTGCAAGTTGCATGCTTTACTTTCCACTACTCATATATTCTTGCCATGCTTGCTTGAAATATATTGTGAATGATTAAACTTGTGCTAAAACTCCACCTTAACTTGAAGAAATTAATTCTTTGTTGAGGGTCTAATCACCCCCCTCTAGACACTTCTTCTCGATCCTAAAGTTGGTATCAGAGCATTGGTCTCCATTGCTTTGGTTTAATCACCATTGGAGGAAGATTTATGAGTCTATGTTGGGGAGTCTTAGATGTAGACTGCCTATACTTCATGGAGAATTCTTTCATGAGTGAAAAAATGAGATGCTTGAGATTTTCAATGAATATCACTTGAGAAAGTACATTACTAGCCCGCGTGCACCACTTGTTGACCCCTTACTTCCTACCCCTGATGAATCTATTGACATGATCTGTAATCTTAGAACTATCAATCTTATTACTACAGGTTTGCCTAGAAATCGGTTTGGTTGCTTGACTGTTCTTGATTGTGCTTACACCATATGGAGATTTCTTGCGGAACGATTCCCAAACCATTACTTGCAAAACTTAGATGAGATTCTTCACAAGTCTATTGCTTTGAGTAAGATGAATTCCAATGATCCTAAGTTTGGTGATTGTTTATTTGAGCTTCGTAATCTTATGCGTGCCAAAGGAGATGTTGGAATCATTAGTAATATCATCTCTGAAGCCATTAGAATTCATAAAGATGAACGTTGTGATGATCATTTATCTAATGAATCACTCTCTCTAGGAATTGATCAATCACAACCAATGTTGAATATGGATTCTATGATGAGGATGATGATAGTGACTTTGATCTTGATGAGTCCATGAGAAATTTTGGTCTTATGGCTAATCTTCGCAGCTACATGGCTGGAGGAAAGGAATGGGTTCTCTATAGTGGATATACCGATGACATGACCAGAGACAAGGATATGTTCCGTGAGCTAGCTGAAAACGACAGCCCTCGAAAGTATCTGACTTTTGGTGATAACTCAAAGGGTAAGGTGGTTGGCCTTGGTAAGGTGGGCATCTCACACAATAGCTCCATACAAAATGTCATGCTCGTTGAATCTCTTGGCTATAATTTACTTTTAGTATCTAGACTTGCTGACTTTGGTTTCAATATCCTATTTACAGAAGTAGATTGCCAAGTTTTTCGTAGAGATAATCATAAAATGGTCTTTACCGATATATGTAGAGGTGATCTATACATTTTTGATTTCACTAAAAAGGCTCAATCTAGAACTTGCTTAATTGCTAAATCTTCTAAAGGTTGGTTGTGGCATAGAAGGTTAGGTCGTGTGGGCAGCTGAAATCTTGATAAGCTTATTAAAGGTGATCATATCCTTGGAGTGAAAGATGTTATATTTGACAAGGATAGATTGTGCAGTGCTTGTCAAGCAGGAAAACATGTTGGAGGAAGCCACGCCATGATGAACATCATGACCATGAGAAGACCGCTCGAGCTACTTCATATGGATCTCTTTGGTCCCAATGCCTATAAAAGTCTTGGTGGAAACTCATTTGGTCTAGTCATAGTCGATGTTGTTTCAAGATTTACATGGGTGTTCTTTCTTGATGATAAATCACAGGTCTAAAAGATCTTCAAGGACTTCGCTAGGAAGGCCCAAAATCAATTTGAAGTGAAGATCCAGAAGGTTCAAAGCGACAGCGGAACGGAGTTCAAGAACGCAAACATGGATACCTTTCTTGACGAAGAAGGGATTTCACATGAGTTCTCGGCTACATACACACCTCAACAAAATGGAGTTTTTGAGAGGAAGAACCGGACTCTTATTGAGATGGCGAGAATGATGCCTGATGAGTACAAGACGCCAAAACACTTTTGGGCAGAAGCCGTTGAGACAGCTTGTCATGCAACAAATCGTCTATATCTTCACAAGCTACTCGGCAAGACGGCATACAAGCTTCTCACCAGTAACAAACCCCAAGTTGGATACTTTCGAGTATTCGCCTCAAAGTGTTACATTCTTGATAAGCATCGATGTTCTAAATTTGCTCCTAAATCTGATGAGGGTTTCATACTCAGTTATGTCTCAAACTCTCACACCTACCGTGTCTACAACAATTTCACCCGAAAGGTTGAAGAGACGGTAGATGTGAAGTATGATGAATGTGACGGCTCGCAAGTAGAGGAATTGCCAATTGATGTAGGAGACAAAGACCCTTCGGAAGCAATCCAAGACTTGTCTATTGGCAAGATTTGTCCAACGGAGGTGAAGGAGAGTACCTTGTCCGTCCAAGTGGAAGATTCTACCTCACAACAAGGTGAACCAAGTGTTGACACGGAGGCATCCACAAGTGGGACACGCCAAGATGAAGAAAACAAGGAAGTACACAAAGATGAACCTCATCAACTTACTTCTCCACCTCAACAAGAGAACGACAACGTCAACAACGAAAAAGGCCAAGAGGAAGAACAAGATGATGAAGAAGATGTTCCACCCCGACCCAAAAAAAAGCTCTCACGAGTTCGAGTAAGAGTTTCATGAGACCATCCCATCGAACAAATCTTCAATGATATCCAAACTGGGAGAATCACTCGCTCTAAAACTTGTTTGGCTAATTTTTTGTGAATATTATTCATTCATCTCTAGCATTGAACCTATGAAGGTTGAAGAAGCATTCGATGATCCGGATTGGATAAATGCCATGCACGAAGAACTACACAACTTTAAGAGGAACCAAGTGTGGACATTGGTCGAGAAGCCCGACAACAACCACAACATCATCGGTGCCAAATGGGTGTTTCGCAACAAGCAAGATGAAGATGGACAAGTCGTTCGCAACAAAGCATGTCTCGTCGCCCAAGGCTACACTCAGGTCGAAGGTATGGACTATGGTGAGACATAGGCCCCCGTTGCTAGACTTGAGTCCATCTGCATCTTACTTGCCAATGCAAATCACCATGATATTGCCTTGTATCAAATGGACATTAAAAGTGATTTTTTCTAAACTGTGAAATTGAGGAGGAAGTTTATGTTAAACAACCTCTTGGCTTTGTTAATCCTAAGAAACCCGACCATGTTTACAAACTCCACAAAGCTCTTTATTGTCTTAAACAAGCTTCTAGAGCGTGGTATAAATGCTTGACCATGTTCCTTATTGAAAAAGGCTTTGAGATTGGAAAGATAGATTCTACTCTTTTTACTAAAAGGATTAATGGTGAATTATTTGTGCGGCAAATTTATGTTGATGATATCATATTTGGTTCGACTAACCCTCAATTTAGTGAAAATTTTGGAAAGATAATGTCAGATAAGTTTGAGATGTCTATGATGAGTGAACGCGAGTTCTTTCTTCGGCTGCAAATCAAGCAAACTAAGGACGGTACCTTTGTTTCTCAAACAAAGTACACCAAGGACTTATTCAAGAAGTTCAACATGCAAGAATGAAAGGTATGAAAACACCCATGCCTACTAGTGGACATCTTGACTTGACTAAGGATGGCAAATCGGTTTACCAAAAGGTTTATGGCTCTATGATTGCTTCATTGTTATATCTATGTGCCTCCCGTATTGATATTATGCTAAGTGTGTGCATGTGTGCACGATATCAAGCGGCCACCAAAGAATGTCATCTTAAGGCTGTGAAAAGGATAGTGAGATACTTAAATCATACACCAAATTTCGGCATTTAGTATCCTAAGAGGTTTTCTTTTGATCTTGTTGGCTATTCCGACTCGGACTATGCCGGAGACAAGTGTAACGCCCAAGATGTGGCTATATCTCCCACGTGTCGAGGCACGACTTAGAGGCATAACCGCATTTTGGTTTTGTCACAAGAAGGGTCATCTTCACACAATCCCATGTACAAGAACAAGGATATAAATAGTTGGCTTACAATCTCCACATCACACAATGATAAAATAATTCATACATCATTCAGAGTACACACATAGGACGACTACAGACAAATACAAATGAAAAGAAGACAACCCCAAATGCTAAATCCTGATCGTCCCAACTGAACACCACTACTGATCATCTAGAAAAGACACATAGTAATGGCCAAGATCCTCATCGAACTCCCACTTGAGTTCGGTGGCATCACATACACTGGTATCATCGGCACCTACAACTGTTTCGGTAGTATCTGTGAGTCACGAGGACTCAACAATCTCAAAACCCATGAGATCAAGACTATTTAAGCTTATGGGTAGGACGTGATTATGAGGTGGAGTTGCATCAAGCACTAAGCAAATATGGTGGCTAACATATGAGTACAAGAGTAAGATGAGAAACTACGCAACGGTCATAAACTAGAAACAATTAAGAAGTGATCCTGAACTACTTACGTCCAAACATAACCCAACCGTGTTCTCTTCCCGAACCTCGCCGAAAAGAGACCATCATAGTTACACACGTGGTTGGTGTCTTTTAATTAAGTCAAGCGTCAAGTTCTCTACAACCGGATATTACCAAATTCCCATATGCCACATAACCGCAGTCACGGCTCTTCTAAGTTTAAACCCTGCAGGGGTGTCCCAACTTAGCCCATGACAAGCTCACGATCCGCGAAGACAATCCTCCATCAAGGGACCCTCCGATCAGACTTGGAATCCCGGTGCACAAGATATTTCGACAATGGTAAAACCAGTCCAGCAAGGCCTCCCGATGCACTGACCTAGCTTGATAGGAGTAGTGCGATCTTGTCCTCAGGGTACACCAGATGAGCTAAGCGTACAGGTGGCAAAATAACCCAAGTTGCCTTGGGCGGCCCCGCACAGTGCTCTACTTTGGACCAACACTCATGAGGAGCACTAGCCCGGGGGTGTTGATTAAGTCCACGGGGTCTAGAAAGTCCCTATGCAAGTTTTTAGTTGTTATTAGGCAAATGGTGAAACCAAGGTTGGGCCTTGCTGGAGGAGTTTTATTCAAAGCGAACTATCAAGTGGGGCCCATAAACCCTTATCGTGTTAGGGACGCAAAATCAAAGAACATAACACCGGTATGATGGAAACTAAGGCGGCAAGAGTGGAACAAAACACCAAGCAAAAGGCCTAGCCTTCCACCCTTTACCAAGTATATAGATGCATTAATTAAATAAGAGATATTGTGATATCCCAATATATCCATGTTCCAACATGGAACAACCTGCAAGGCACCTTCAACTAGCAACGCTATAAGAGGGGTTGAGCAAAAGCGGTAACATAGCCAAACAATGGTTTGCTAGGAAGGTGGGTTAGAGTCTTGACATGGCAATATGGGAGGCATGATAAACAAGTGGTAGGTAGTGCGGCATAGCGATAGAACAAACAACTAGCAAGCAAAGATAGAAGTGATATCGGTGGTAATGATCATCTTGCCTGCAAAGTTCTAAGGGTTGTCCAAAGCTTGCTCCTCATAAACGTACTCAACAGCTTCCTCGTTCACGAACTCGTCTCCCGGATCTACCCAAAGCAAGAACACAAGCAACAGAACAACAATCAATCACGGTGAAATGCACAAGCAACATCATGCAAGTCATGGCATGGAATGCAAGATATGATGTGCAATGCATATGGGTACTCCAGAAGGGAAAATATGATCATAGCATCAACTTGTCAAACCAAGCATGCCATTGGAAATATGGAGTGATTTCGGTCGAAATCAATATAAGGATCACCGGAAACTGATGCACAGTTTGCAAATGACGAGCAAAACAAGAACGATGCAAATCTACGCTTAACAGTGTCATAGCACTTAAAATGCATCATGCAACTATGCTACAACACTCCAACATAGCAACAAAGAACATGGCAATGGAGTATAGGTGAAGCTCTACAAATCATGAACACTGAGCTCCGGCTAGAACTCACTAGAACAAACCTAAAATAGCATGGCTAAAATGCAAATGACAATCAGGTTACAGACTTAGTGAAAATACTAAACATGGCATAAACAGCATCAGGTAGCAATGTTTAGAGCTAGCAAACAACGTGCTACAGGAACATAACATGGCAAACGAAGGCATGGCATGCTAGTACTAGAGGCAATGAATAGAACTCCCTTACTGAAGATGGTAGCATGAATGCAAACATGGCAAGTGATATGAATAGATTTAGACTTAGTGAAAAAAATAGCATGGCAGAAACAGATTCCTGATAGCAACTTTGCAAGCTCATGCCACTCACCACAAAGCATTTCATGGCAACACAAGGTAACCAATAGTGAGAAGTCACATTTATGAAGGTAAACATGGTAAGAGCAAGTTCATAGAGAGCATGGATCACAATAAAAACACATGGCAAAAATGAGCTTCATGTTAACAATTAGAGGCATGAATGGATAGAGCATAACCATATCGTTAAAACACTCTTACTGAACTTCATCAAAATATGCATGGATCTACTTTGCATGCTTGTGCTAGGCACCACAGAGCTCATAAAATACAAGGCTTTCACCACTATAAAGATGGCATGGCGATATTCCTAAAACATGTAGACATGATGCTCAAAGGATGCACACACAAAATGCAATGAAAAAGACAAATCAGCAAGTTATGATGAATTCCAACAGAAAATATCATTTAGCACTTTGGCAACGGATATTAGGGCATCAATATGGATAGTAACATGCATGCAAATGACACTAACATGAAGAGCATCACGAGATGAACATTACGATATAACATATGCGCAAATCGGAGCTATATGCATGGAGATATGGCCGGTCAAACATGGTCACATGATATGAAAATTCCTAGGACTTCGAAGATTTTTCACCTCGCGGAACCTGGACGGGGAGGACCCGGGACGAGGAGATCCGGGATCGGGGACGAGCGTTTAGATGGCCGTGGTGGTGGATCTGATCCACCCGGCCGGATCCGAACCGGCGACGAACTCCGGCAAGGGCGGCTTCCTTCGGCAAGGCGGCGGGGAGACGCGGGCGAGCTCCGGCGGCGGAGGAGCGGGGCGCCGGCGAGGCGCGGCTTCGGCCGGCTGCGACGCTGCATTCGATGGTGGCGGGAGCCGGCGAGCGGAGGCTGGTGGCACGAGCGGTGGCGCACTGCCGGGCGGCGGCGACAAAGCGCGGGCGTCGGCGGACGACGGATGCGGGCGGCGCGCCGGACGGGCGCGAGGGCGGCAGGCGGCGGGGAGCTTCGAGCCCGGGCGGGCCCGACTCGGGCCGGCGGGCCGATGGCCATGGGAGAGGCCGCGCACTACTGGAATCAGGATCTTTGCCGTCAACCAGGTCTTTGTCGTCTGCTAGCTGACGGCAAAGACCTTCTTTGTCGTCAGCTCAATAGAAGCTGACGGCAAAGACCATATTTGCTGTCAGCCAAGTCTTTGCCGTCCGCTAGCAGACGGCATATAGTCTTTGTCGTCCGCTAGCAGACGGCAAAGAATGAGGGTGGCCCACTATCGAGAACCACCTAACGGACATTGTCTTTGCTGTCCACTAGCAAATGGCAAAGAATGTGGCCAAGCTAACGTCCATTAGCTAGGATCTTTGTCGTCTGCTGGCGGACAGCAAAGAACCGTGCCCTAACTAAAACCATATTGATGCCCGCCCGTGCCCCACATCTTTCCCCTCTCTCTCTCCGTCCCCTCCCGCCGCCCCGCACCATCCCACCCCTGTGCCGCTGCCGCCCCGCGCCACCCCCATCGCCGCTCCGCCCCAGCAACCCCAGTGACCCCCTTCCCCGCCTTGCGCCGCCCCGTGCCCGAGCCGGTGCCGCCCCACACCACCCACGTCGCCGTGGCACCCCCTCCTCCTCCCCGGCGGCCCCGGCGCCCCTCTACTCCACCACCGCTGCCGCCCCGCCGCTCCGGCGCTCCCTCCTCCACCTGGCGGCCCCGACACCCCTCTGCTCCACCACCGCGGCCTCCCCTCCGCTCCGGCCCCCTCCTCCACCCGGCCACCCCGGCGCCCCTCTCCTCCACCACCGCGGCCGCCCCACCCCTCCGACGCCCCTCCTCCACCCGGTGAGACCTCTTGTATTTTTTCTGTTTTTGTTTCTGTATTTTATGTTTAGTTTAGGTTTATTTTAGGTTTATTTTAGGTTTGGTTTAGTTTAGGTTTACTTTAGTTTAGGTTTTGAGCATAGATAGCATCTTCTCTACTATAATTGTGTATAATCTCAATTCTCACTAGTAGTCTTATTAGTTAGATCATCTTCTATACTATTATTGATCCACAGTGTTTAGTTATGCATGATCAATTTTTTTGTACATTATGCCTTTTATGTGTCAGTTAAATAATGTACCGCCAGATTGTAACACCCACGATGCGGCTATATCTCCCACGTGTCGGAGCATGACTTAGAGGCATAACCGCATGGTAGGCAAGTCGCAAGAGGGGTAATATGTACACATCCCATGTACTAAATAAGAAAGGGATAAAGAGTTGGCTTACAATCACCACTTCACACAATACATAAATATAGCATTACATCATCCATAATACAATCAAGGTCCGACTACGGAACCAAAATAAAGAAAGACAACCCCTAATGCTAGATCCCCGATCGCCCCGACTGGGCTCCACTACTGATCAAAAGGAAACAAAACAAAACAACGACCAAGGACTTCATCGAGCTCCTCCTTGAGCTCGGTTGCGTCACCTGCACTGGTATCATCGGCACCTGCAACTGTTTGGAAGTATTTGTGAGTCATGAGGACTCAGCAATCTCACACCCTCGCGATCAAGTCTATTTAATCTTATGGGTAGGAAAAGGGGTAGTGAGGTGGAGCTGCAGCAAACACTAGCATATATGGTGGCTAACTTACGCAAATGAGAGCAAGAAGAGAAGCAAAGCACGGTCGAGAAGCTATAATGATCAAGAAGTGATCCTGAAACTACTTACGTTCAAGCATAACACGGGACCGTGTTCTCTTCCCGGACTCCGCCGAAAAGAGACCATCACGGCTACACACGCGGTTGATTCATTTTAATTAAGTTAAGTTTCAAGTTCTCTACAACCGGACATTAACAAATTCCCATCTGCCCGTAACCACGGGCATGGCTTTCGAAAGTTCAAACCCTGCAGGGGTGTCCCAACTTAGCCCTTCACAAGCTCTCACGGTCAACGAAGGATATTCCTTCTCCCAGGAAGACCCAATCAGACTCGGAATCCCGGTTACAAGACATTTCGACAATGGTAAAACAAGACCAGCAAAGCCGCCTGATGTGCCGACAAATCCCGATAGGAGTCACACGTATCTCATTCTCAGGGCACACCGGATGAGACATCCTACGAGTAAAACCAAACCTCAAGTTGCCCCGAGGTGGCCCCGCAGTCTACTCAGTTCAGACCAACACTTAGAGAAGCACTGGCCCGGGGGGGTTAAAATAAAGATGACCCTTGAGTCTGCAGAACCCAAGGGAAGGTGATAGGTTGTTAGGCAAATGAAAAACCGAGGTTGGTCCTTGCTGGAGGAGTTTTATTCAAAGCGAACTATCAAGGGGTTCCCATTATAACCCAACCGCGTAAGGAACGCAAAATCAAGGAACATAACATCCGGTATGACAGAAACTAGGGCGGCAAGAGTAGAACAAAACACCAGGCATAAGGCCGAGCCTTCCACCCTTTACCAAGTATATAGATGCATTAAAGTAAACAAGATATAATCATGATATCCTAACAAGATCCATGTTCCAACATGGAACAAACTTCATCTTCACCTGCAACTAACAACACTATAAGATGTGCTGAGCAAAGTGGTAACATAGCCAAACAACGGTTTGCTAGGACAAGGTGGGTTAGAGGTTTGACATGGCAAAATGGGAGGCATGATAAAGCATGTGGTAGGTATCGCGGCATAGCAAAAGAGCGAGAAACTGGAAAGCAAAGATAGAAGTGATTCTGAGGGTATGGTCATGTTGCCTACAAAGTTCTCCGAGTTGACGAAAGCTTGATCCTCGTAAGCGTACTCAATGGGTTCCTCGATCACGCACTCGTCTCCTGGCTCTACCCAAGGAAAGGACACAAGCAAAGGAAACGACAATCAACCACAATGCAATGCACAAGCAACATGATGCAAAACATGGCATGCTATGCGAGATGTGATATGCAATGCATATGCGTGCTCCGGAAGGAAAAGATTGATTAAGGCATCAACTTGGCAAACCAAGTTTGCCGCTGTAAAGATGAGTTGATTTCGGTCGAAATCGATATAAAGATCACCGGAATCGGATGCACGGTTTGCAAATGGCAAGCAAAACAAGAATGGCACAATTCTGTGATTAACAACACGATGCCATCTAGAATGCAACAAGAAACTAAGCTAATGCACTCCAACATAATAACAAAGCATATGGCAGTGATCTCCTCAATATGCTTGACAAAAAATGAACACTGAGCTATGGCTAAATCACACAAGAGCATGTTCAAACAAGCATGGCAAAAGTGCAAAAGATATCAGCATCACAGACTTAGAGAAAATAACATGCCAGGAATTAACATCAGGAAGCCATGTTTAGAGCAAGCAAACAACATGCTATAGGAACAGAACATAGCAATAAAAGGCATGGCATGAATCTACTCAAAGCATAGAACAAAAGTCCCTTACTGGCCATAAGCCAAAAAGGATCAAAAGATATGATGGCACCCATGTAAACATAGCAAGTTTCATTAACAGATTCAGACTTGGCAGAAAACTGGACATGGCAAAAACATATTTATGAAGGCCGCTTTGCGAGCTCGATGCACTCAGCACAAGGCATTGCATGACAAGCTAAGCATACTACCCGCAAGAGGACATGTTCAAGAAGCTAACCATGGCAAGAACAATCTCATAGCATGCTTGGGTCAACTACAACAACCATGGAAAAATTGATTAACATGTAAACGATCTGCCAGGAACATTTTATAACAAAAGTAGAGCAAGATTGAGTCATGTTAGGGCACTCCATAAATGCAAACAGGGGCATGGATGGAAAGAGGACAACCATATTCCCAAATCATCCTTACTGAACATACTCAAAAGAGGCATGGATCTCTCTGTAGCAACAAGAACACATGGCATAAAAATAACAGCAGGGAAATGACGGTGAAATTCTAAGTCCCTGAAATCAGTAATATCACGAGAGCTACTTTGCATGCTTGTGCTAGTCACCACATTGATCACAAAAATACATGGCATACACCCCTGTAAAGATGGCATGGCATAGATCAAAATACATGTAGAGCTCATGAACATATGCAGCACACAATAAATGTAGCAAAAATGACAAATGCTCATAATCTGATAAGAATCAGCACCTAACATTTTATAACACTCTTGCATCAACAATATGGGCATCAAGATGGACTGAACCAAGCATGGCACAATGGAACAAAATTAAGAGCACATCATGATGAACATTTTGATATATCATGCATGCAAAACGGAGCTACGGATGAGGGGTTATGGCATGTAGAACAGGGCTTGAAAATGTTGCACGGAAAAGACTTTGAGGAAAAAATGGACCTCCAGATCTAGGGTTCCTCGGCACAAAAAATGAGGATCGCCGGAGATCCTGGCCGGAGCTGACGGGGAGGACGAAGGAGAATGCTGACGAGGTTGGTCAGAGCGGATCCGGCCGGATCCCGCCTGGATCCGGGGCAGGCGTCAGCGGAGGGGCAGGGGCCAGCGAGGGGCGGCGCCGGATGAGGCGGCGGGGCGGTGCACGATGGAGCGGAGGGGTGCCGCGCGCGCCGGCAAGGGGCGGAGCCAAGGCGGAGCGGCGAGCTCGAGTCGGTGGCGGGGAGCACGGGCGAGCGGCGCGGGCGGTTCGGGCGGCCGCGGGTGACGCACGGGCCCCACGGGCTGGCGGCGGACACGGAGGAGAGAGAGGGCGGCGGCGCGCTGATATGGCGGCGGGGGATTGGGCGCAGGGCAGCGGAGGCTGAGGTGGCGGCTTCGGATTGGCCGAAGGGACATGTCCGGCGGACATGTCCGGCGCGCGAGGAGGAAGACGGTTAGGGTTTCATCCGCGAAAATTCGGAGGGAGACACAAATATATAGGTAGAGGGAGCTACGAGAGTCCAAATGAGGTGTGGTTTTGGCCACGCGATCGTGATCGAATGGCCAAGAGGATGGAGGGGGTTTGGATGGGTTTGTGGGCTGACTCGGAGGGGTGTTGGGCTGCAACACACACGAAGCCTTTACGGTTCCCCGGTTAACCGTTGGATTATCAAACAAACTCCAAATACCAGGAAACATGACAGGTGGTCTACCGGTGTTGTACCAAGGCCGCTTGGCAAAATCTTGGTCCATTCTGAGAAATTTTAACACCCGCTCACGAAAGGAGACAAAAGAGGGCGCCGGAGGACGTAGGAGTGTCGGATTGCAAAACAGACAACGGGGAAAATGCTCGGATGCATGAGACAAACACGTATGCAAATGCGATGCACATGATAACATGATATGAAATGCATGACATGAACAAAATGCAAAACGAAGACAAAACCCAACCACGAAGGGAATCTCATGTCGCATCTCCGGAAAAGGCAAGAGTCGGAGTTACAAATATGGAAAGTTGTATCCGGGGCGTTACACAGATTTCTCAACTCATTGGCATATAACGAATTATTATTCTTATATTATTAATAGATGATGGATCAAAAACTATTTCCCTTCAAAGTGAAAAATCTTTCAGTGAAGTAAATATTAGTGCACGAGTTCTTTTGTATACAAGTAAAAAAATTGGCATGTCTTGGTAGGTACGTGGCAACCGTATCATCAGAGTTAAACTTTAGAATTAGTATTTGTGATAAATGAATTCAAATGCATTTCCAATAGAAAATGTAATACACATATCTAGTGAACTGTAAACGAAAGTTATCCACAGACTCCTTGAAGGGGTTGTATAAAAGATTATGAAACTAATAGTGAGAAGAGCAAAAGATTTCCTCAAATTCCTTTGCATATATTCAAATTCATCAATCAGCAACACTCGAATTAGTTTAATTTGAGAAAACAACAAGGCATGCATATTGCTTATGGAATCTGTCATAAGAGGCAAACTATACACGTCTTTTCCTTTTCTTTTTTGCGGAGGCAAACTATACATTCTGATTTGCATACAAAGTAAATTGATTTTACGACACTACACCCTAGAGCCACCTAAAATATGGTGCAACTATGATTTGTTGCCACAAGTATTCCAATGTGATCACACCAGAAGGAACTTTAGGTTTAGTTTTGGTTAAGAAGAAAGAAGAAAGATGAAAAAAAGAAGTGCGTAAAGAGGAGAAAGAAGAAGTGTATTTTTTCCCTATTTTTAGATTACTATGCTCTTTTTCCAACATTTTCAGTTTTCTTTCATGTCTAAAGAAATCCCTAGTTTTGAAGGGTGCCAATTGCCATTTCCAACTAACCTACCAAATTAACTAAGTGTTGTTGATGTTGTTGAGCACAAGTGCATTGCTTTTTTTTCTCAGTTTTCTTTCATGTCTAGAAACTTGGCTCTATGTTTATAGATATGCTTCTAGCTAGATACTAATTGGTCTCTTCTGCTGCTTATTAGAGATGGGGGGAGGCCGTCACCGCAGGCTCCGCTCTGCAACACCGGAGTACGAGTTGGATGCTTTTGAGTTCTTCAATATCATACTTGGGACTTCCTCCAATAGGCAAGTATATAAAATGAGAGATCTCCCCTTCACCCATCTCATTATGATAACTCTGCTATTTGCTACATCACTCCTTGTCCCAAACTGCAGAGTCTGCCTGACACTTTTATGAACAAGCTGGGTGAAGATCCGCCAAATAATGTGAAGCTCCGACAGGCTGGCAGCAGGTTTCGCAGGCTATGGGACGTGGAGTTGGTGATCCAGGAGGGCCACATCTACCTGTGTCGTGGCTGGGAGAAGTTCTACTGTGCCTACGACTTGCAGCTGGGGTACTTCCTTCTCTTCAAGTACGACGACGACGCCACCATGCTCATCGTGAAGGTGTTCAACGCGACTATGTGTCGCATGCGCTACGCTGATGATGATGATGCCAGTACGTTATGCCTCTTCTTATTCCTCTACATTTGTCTTCATCTCGCATTGATTGTCAGCCGTCATTAATTGTTGCATTTGGACAGGCAATGGGAGCAGCAAGAGCTACACTGGCTACAGCCAAAGCAGCAGCGATTCTGGATGTAGCAAAAGCAACAACGATTCTGGCTGTAACAAAAGTAGCAGCGATTCGGGCTGCAGCAAAGATAGCAAGGAGGATGATCCGGACTGGAGTGGGGAAGAAGAGGAGCAGAGTGGGCATCAGGCTGAGGCTGACCTAGCGATGGTGGTGGCTGACCAAGGGCAAGAGATGGTGGTGGCGCACCATGGGCAAGAGATGGTGGTGGCTGAGGATGACCTAGCGATGGTCATGCACGTCCTGCCTGAAGATGGCCTCGCGATGGTGGTGGTGCCTGACAATGACCTCGTGCCGGTGGTGGCGCCGGTGATCCCACAGCTGGGCGACATGACCATGCCAATTGTGGTAGAATAGTACATCCCACTGCCTCCACCGCCTCACCACTCTTGGCGCATCAGGCTGAGGAAGGAGAAGGAGAAGAACAATGAGAACTGAACTATGTCAGGTATGTCAGATCTCCAAAATGATATATATATAGTTAGCTCTAATATGCTTAGTTACCTATGTTAGCTCTAATATTCTTAGTTACATATGTTAGCTCTAATATGCTAAGTTATCTCTACTATGCTTAGTTTCCTATAGGTTAGCTCCAAAATTACCTATGTTAGCACAAAATGACCAAGTTTACATAATAAGCTTATAGTCTTCTTCTTCTTCTTCTCCACAATGACATAAGTTAGCTATAATATGCTTAGTTCACTCAAAGATGGCATAATTAGCTAGGTTGGCTCCATTTTACCTAAGTTCGCTCTAATATGCTAAGTTATCTCCAATATGCTTAGTTTCCTATAGGTTAACTCCAAAATTACTTATGTTAGCACAAAATGACCAAGTTTACATAATAAGATTAATTATAGTCTTCTTCTTCTTATTCTTCTAGTCTGCTTCTAGTATTCTTCTAGTCTTCTTCTTCTTCATTTTCTTCTAGGTTAGCTCCATTTTACTTAAGTATGCTTACTTCTTATAGTCTTCTTCTTCTTCTTCATTTTCTCCTTCTTTTTCTAACATCTTGTTTATCATTTTGTAGATTTGATTTAATTCACGGAAGCTTGCATGGATGGAGTGCTTCTTTTCCATTTGTGCTTTTATTTTGTATCAATGAACTTGCATGGTTGGAACTTGTTATATGGATGGATAACGGTTTTGGATGAACAATGTGAAACTTTTCTAATATGTAAGGATGTAACTATATATGTGTTGGTTATGTATGTATATATGATGAAACTTGTGTGTTGGATATGCTTGTTGTGTATATATGTGAATTGCTGTGTATATCTGTGTATATCTGTGAATTGCTGTCAAATTGAATGAATTAAATTAAAAACAGGGCTGTACAGGCTCTTTGCCATCAGCTAGCTGACGACAAACATGCCACGTGGCAGCTACCTGTGCTTCTTGGGACTGGCATGTTTGAGCACTTTGTCGTCTACCAGCGGACGGCAAATACCTTAGCCTCTTTGCTATCCGCTGGCTGACGGCAAAGCACGCCGTTAACCCCTAACGGCTCTCACCCCACCTCACTGCCATCCATGACCTTTGCCATTTGCTGGCCACCAATGGCGGACGGCACAATCCTTTGCCGTCCGTTTCCTGGAAGCGGACGGCAAAGAAGGCCTTTGCTAGCACATGTTCGGACGGATAGTTTGCCGTCTGCTGGCGGACGGCAAAAAAACTTTGCCGTCCGTGATCCATGTCTTTGCCGTCCGCCATGGCGGACGGCAAAGAAGCTAATTCCAGTTGTGGCGGGACAGGTGACGCGACACGATTCACTGGGGTGCGGTGGCGGACGCGTCCGACCGGAGCAGACGTGTCCGGCGGCGTGGAGGAGGTGGTGGCCAGGGTTTGGACCCGGATTTGGACGGGGGAAGGCATATTTATAGGTAGGAGGAGCTAGGAGAGTCCAAATGAGGTGCGGTTTTCTCCCACATGATCATGATCCAATGACAAGGAGCATGGAGGGGGCTTAGATGGGCTAGTGGACTCTTTTGGAGGGGTGCTGGGCTGCAATGAGAGAGGGGTTTTGCGGTTACCCGGATTACCATTGGGGCATCAAACGACCTCCAAATGGAACGAAATTTGACAGGCGGCCTACCGGTGATGTACCAAGGCCACTCGACAAATCTCGGCCCATTCCGAGAACATTTTTCTCCCGCTCATGAAACGAGATCTGAGGGGTGCATCGGGTGCCTGTGTGAGTGTTGGATTCCGAAACAGACAATGGGGAAAATGACCGAATGGATGAGACGAACACGAATGCAAATGAGATGCACATGATGACATGAGATGAAATGCATGACATGAACAAAATGTAAAACAAGGACAAAAACCCAACCACGAAGGAAATAACATATCAGATAGCCGAAAATGGCAAGAGTTGGAGTTACAATTATGGAATGTTACATCCGGGGCGTTACAACAAGATAGATAGAAAGTCCACTTTGGGTACTTGTCAATTTCTTGGTAGATCTCTTGTGTCTTGGTCCTCCAAGAAACAAAACCTGGTATCCTTATCCACCGCCGAAGCGGAATACATTGTCGCCGGTTCGTGTTGTGCTCAATTACTTTGGATGACCTAAACTCTTAAAGATTATGGCATATATGTGAAACATGTTCCATTGCTTTGTGACAATGAAAGTGCTATTAAGATTGCTCACAATACCATGCAACATTGTCGAACTAAGAACATTGATGTTCGTCATCATTTCATTCAAGATCATGTTGCTAAAGGGGACATTGATCTTAAGCATGTTCATACTGATAAGCAATTGGCGGATATATTCACCACACCGCTTGATGAGAAATTATTTTGCCGTTTGAGAGGTGAATTGAACATCATTGATGCCTCAAACTTGGAGTAGAAACTCCATTTGGATACATGTAAGGCATGAGCCTTTGACTAATCCTTGATATTTTTCTTATGATGATGATCATATGTCTTGGATCTACACTTGTACCCTTGCATGCTATTTAACGCTTGTAGGCACTTGGATGAATCTAATTCTATGAGATTGCCACTCACTCACATCTTGAGCAATCCCTACTTCACCAAGTCTCTACAATATGGTGGCTAAAGTCAAGGAAGCATGAACCCACTCAATATATCCTTTGACAAATTCAATATATCAAATTTCATTTGGTATCAAATTTCATGATTGTCACTTTGGATACACAAGTGCTCTTCCTTGCAAGACTAACCCATGTAGGTAGATGAACTCAAACTACAAGTGGTGCTCCTAACTCATTGATGAGCTACATCAACCTTGAGCATCCCACACAAGTTCAACTACATGATCAAGATCAACACCACCACCCAAGGTATGTTATTCCATCTTAGAGAAGCTTTACCCCAAGTCATGGGTCAAAGCATCTCAATAAGATGTGAATACATCAAAATGCTTAAATGAAAAATGGCAACCCCATTTTGAGCTTAGACGATGAGTATGACCTACGATCAAGTGTTATCACTTGACATCTCAGTCAATATACTCTAACATAGGTGACTTTGTCGCTGACCAACTCTAGATGAAGTTCTCTAGTGTTTTTCTTTTCAAAAAAAACTTCATCTAGATTTCTTAATGTTCTCTGTTTTGTTCTACATTCCCTGCATCCAATTCACTTCAAATCCTTTAGTTAATTCCTTGCAAATCTCTGTGAGATCTTATTTTCCTAGTGAGCTGACATGACAATTGTTTTCTCTCTGTGTTGAATTCGACCTCACCAATTTGTTCTTCTCGGCTAAACTGAAACAACTCGGTGCCACCAAATCAAATAACTCGGTGTTACTGAATTCAATGCTGAGAAAACAATTTTCCATTTGCATCCAGCATACTTGTTTCAGCTCCACTCAATGATTCTTTTCATCTACCAGCATCTTACATTACATGTTGCTTTGTCATGTGACTCAAGGACCAAACCTATTCAACTCACACTCCAGAAGATCCCTTCTTGGAAATTGATGTCAAAGGGGGAGAGAGATCACATCAAAGGGGAAAGTTTTCTTAGTCTTCCCATATGCTTGGTACTCAAAGCGGAGAGAAGATACATGTCTTCATGAAGGGAAAGACATGTTAGTATGATTGTTATGATTGATTTTCCACTAATTTTCTTTTCCCCACCTTATCCTATTATCCCATATAAGATTCAAGGGGAGAAATGCATATCTTTTTGGAGACATGTCTATATCCAATAGAGTACCTAGTACTCACTTACTACATGTCATCCCAATCTTTGTACGCTTATGGTTTACTGCTTGCTCTGTTTACTAGTTGTCTCTGTGTTATCTAACCTTGTTTACTCAGGTTCACCTTTTCCAAAGCCAGCTCAAGACCACAAGGTAAGTATATGCATCACACTCATGTGCATGATTATCTCTTGTTGATGTACATATTGTTTGCAAGAAGGACTCATGAACATGAAGGTATATTTCCTATATCTACATCATTTGCTCTCATGCATATAGCCAAGATACATGTAACTCATTGCTTGCTCTGTCATGCTTGTGCATTCACAAGATCTTACATTGCATATTTACATGATTGCATACATGTAGGGGGAGCCTATGCATGTGACATGTCTTTCCAAACCTTTACTTGTTGCTGGGGATATCACTACCAGATATGACCCGCCCAGGAGGGGTCGGGTCAACCACAATGGCGGGTAACTTAAATAAAACCCCGAAGAGTATACAAGGTGACGATTTACAATAAGGCTTATAATAGGCCAAAGCCCAGAGGTGGCTTAACGCCCGTAAGTATAAACCTCCATGTATGAATAAGACTTGTAAAGTAAGGCATGTAAGAGATGTCACCGAGCCGGACATGTTGTATGAGCCGGCCGGGACTCTGTAGGCCGCAGGGCGTCAACCCTTGTATATAAGGGGACGACCCGGCGGCGGCTTAGGGCAAGAAACAACAGATCGAGGGCCAAGCTAGCGTATTCGCTCCTTGGTCATCGAAATCTAGCAATACCACATCAACTGGACTAGGCTTTACCTTCACCGCAAGGGGCCGAACCAGTATAAAACTCTCGTGTCCTTTGTCCCGATTAACCCCTTTAAGCTTCCTAGTTGCGATGGATCCACGACAAAGTCCTTTCACTAGGACATCTGTCGTGACAATTCCACAACACTTGTTGTTCTTCATATGTTTATATAAAGCTTTGATGTATGTTGTCATCAATTACCAAAAAGGAAAAGATTCAAAGCACAAGTGCTCCCTGTGTGATTTTGGTAATTAATGTCAATATATCTCTTATTGGACTAGTACTTTTATCTAGTATATTTCAGAGAGTTAAACACAGGCGTGGCATGGATAAGAGGATGTGGAACCCCTTCAAGAAGCTAAGGACAAGGATTGGCAAAAGCTCAAGACTCTACATTTTCATTTTAGTGATCCAAGATCACATTGAGTCCATAGGAAAGCCAATACTATTAAAAGCGGATGAGGTGTTGCTTAATGGCTTTCTTGCTCAAAGTGCTTAGTGATATGCTCTAAAAGCCCTCAACCACTTTCTCATATCCACATATATCCCAAATCAAAAGTCAATATCGGCCCCACCGATTTGATCTATCCGGCGCCACCGAGTTCACTTGACATAGCCACTGCTAGAAACCCTAATCAATTCGGTCTCACCGAGATGGGCTTCCAAACTCTCTGTTGCCTATTGCAATTATTTCGGTCTGGCCGAGATATGCAATCGGTCCCATCGAGTTTGCTTGACCAACTCTCTGTTTTGCTTATTACTGAAATCGGTCTGACCCAGTTTGTGTAATTGGTCAAACCGAGTTGAGGGATTACCCTAACCCTAGCACATCTGTCCCACCGAGTTGATCATATCGGTCCCACCGAAAAGCCTAACGTTCATATTTTGAAATGAATTGGTCTGACCGAGTTTCTCAATTTGGTCCCACCGAGTTTGGTGAATTGTGTGTAATGGCTAGATTTTGTGTGGAGGCTATATATACCCCTCCACCGATCCTCCATTCGTGGAGAGAGCCATCAGAACATGCCTACACTTCCAGCATTCATTTTCTGAGAGAGAACCACCTACTCATCTGTTGAGACCAAGATATTCCAATCCAACCACAAGAATATTGATCTCTAGCCTTCCCCAAGTTGCTTTCCACTCAAATCATCTTTCCACCGAATCCAAATCTCTGGGAGAGAGTTGAGTGTTGGGGAGACTATCATTTCAAGCACAAGGGCAAGGAGTTCATCATCGACACACCATCTATTACCTTTTGGAGAGTGGTGTCTCCTAGATTGGTTAGGTTTCACTTGGGAGCCTCTGTCAAGATTATGGAGTTGAACCAAGGAGTTTGTAAGGGCAAGGAGATCGCCTACTTCGTGAAGATTGACCCAAGTGAGGCAAGTCCTTCGTGGGCGATGGCCATGGTGGGATAGACAAGGTTGCTTCTTCCTGGACCCATCGTGGGTGGAGCCCTTTGTGTACTCGCGTAACCGTTACCCTTTGTGGGTTGAAGTCTCCATCAACGTGGATGTATGATAGCACCACCTATCAGAACCATGCCAAAAATCTCCGTGTCTCCAATTGCATTTGCACACTCCAATCCCATCCCTTTACTTTCTTGCAAGTTGCATGCTTTACTTTCCGCTGCTCATATACTCTTGCCATGCTTGCTTAAAACGTATTGTGAATGTTTAAACTTGTGCTAAAACTCCACCTTAACTTAAAGAAATTAAAAACTGCTACTTTTCTTTATTGAGGGTCTAATCACCCCCCCCCCCTCTAGACACCTCTTCTCGATCCTACATTGGTCAATGATGCAATTCATGAAAGCATTAATAAGGAAAGAGAATATTCACATGCAAATACACTATCTTGGACATATTTTGTGGTTGTGAGCCCCCATCAAAATATTATATGCCAAAATTGTTGACGTTGGACAAGGAAGACAACGGAATGATTTATGTTTGTTCATATTCACATAGAAGTTATATCGTCATAGATCCTTTAACATGTGGTGCTTTCCCCTATCTTTGCTAGCCAAAAATTCCGCACTTAGTAGAGATACTACTTGTGCATCCAAAAACTCTTAAACCCAAATCTTGTTTTGAGAGTCCACCATACCTACCTATGGATTGAGTAAGATCCTTCAAGTAAGTTGTCATCAGTGCAATAAAGACAATAAAAATTGCTTCTAAAAGTATTGGATCATTTAGTGTAAGAGAAATCGAGTGTTGTACAAACTTGTGATGGCAAAGAATAAAAGCGACAAATTGCATAATAAAGGTTGCTATCATAAGGGGCAATATAACGTGACGTTCTTTTGCACTAGGAGATTCAGCATACAAACAAAAAGCGCATGCCAACCTATGCTTCCCTCTACGAAGGGCCTATCTTTTACTTTTATGTATTTACTTTTATGCAAGAGTCAAAGTTTTTCTCTCTATTCCTTTTTATTTTCTCTTTTGGCAAGCATCATATTGTGAGGAAAGATCTAGGCACATATATCCAGTTGGATATGGGTAGCATGAGTTATTATAGTTTACATCACCCTTGAGGTGAGTATGTTGGGAGGTGAAACTATAAGCCCCTATCTTTCTATGTTTCCGGTTGAAACATTTTGCTCATGTGTATGCGGTGAGTGTTAGCAATCATAGAAGACTATATGATGGTTGAGTACGTGGACTTGCCAAAAAGGCATCGATACATGACCCTTCCTGAAAAGATGATGAATTGTAGTTGCAAAGTTGAATGAGAACATAGTTTGTTGGTTTCCAATGGAGTTTATGCTTTATACTTAGATGTTGTGATGAATTATTACTTACTCATGAGAAGTTTATCATAAAAGTTATGTGATAAATGTTCTATGATAAAGTTTGTTGTTGTTATAATAATATAGATGATGCTTCTATGTCTGTATTTTGTTTTTATAGACACCTCTCTTTCTAAGCATGTGGAGATGTTTTTCGATTTTGGTTTTCGCTCGAGGACAAACGAGGTCTAAGCTTGGGGGAGTTGATACATCCATTTTGCATCATGTTTACCTACTGTTATTTCTAATGTTTTTATGCATAATAATGCTTTTTGGAGTAATTCTAATGCCTTTTCTCTCATAATATGCATGGTTCACACAAAGAGTGAGAATACCGGCAGCTAGAATTCTGGACCTAAAAAAGCTACGTCAAGCTACCTATTCTACATAGCTCCAAATGAGCAGAAACTTTATAGAGGTTTTTTATGGAATACATCAGAAATATTGGAGCCAATAAGTACCATAGGGGTCTACCAGGTGGGCATAACCCACCTGGGTGCGCTGGGAGGCCCAGGCGCGCCCTGGTGGGTTGTGCCCTCCTCGGCCCACCTCTGGTGCCCCTCTTCTGGTATATAAGTCATTTTGACCTAGAAAAAAAATAAGAGAAGGACTTTCAGGACGGAGCGCCGCCGTCTCGAGGCAGAACTTGGGCAGGATCACTTTTTCCCTTCGGTGGAGCGATTCCGCCAGGGGAACTTCCCTCCCGGAGGGGGAAATCATCGTCATCATCATCACCAACAACTCTCCCATCTTAGGGAGGGCAATCTCCATCAACATCTTCAACAACACCATCACCTCTCAAACCCTAGTTCATCTCTTGTGTTCAATCTTTGTACCAGAAGTATAGATTGATACTTGTGGGTGACTAGTAGTGTTGATTACATCTTGTAGTTGATTACTATATGGTTTATTTGGTGTAAGATTATATGTTCAGATCTATTATGCTATTTAATACCTCTATGATCTTGAGCATGATTATCATTTGTTAGTAGTTACTTTTGTTTTTGAGATCACGGGAGAAATCTTGGTGCAAGTAATCATGTGAACTTGATATGTGTTCGATATTTTGATGGTATGTATGTTGTTCTTCCCTTAGTGGTGTCATGTGAACGTCGACTACATGACACTTCACCAGATTTGGGTCTAAGGGAATGCATTGTGGAGTAGTTATTAGATGATGGGTTGCGAGAGTAACAGAAGCTTAAACCCTAGTTTAATGCTATGGTTATAATTTATTCTTAATACTTTTCTCGTAGTTGCGGATGCTTGTGAGGGGGTTAATCATAAGTAGGAAGTTTGTTCAAGTAAGAACAGCACCTAAGCACTGGTCCACCCACATATCAAATTATCAAAGTAGCGAACATGAATCAAACCAACGTGATGAAAGTGACTAGATGAAATTCCCGTGTACTCTCAAGAACGCTATGCTTATTATAAGAGACCATTTTGGCGTCTCCTTTTCCTCAAAAGGATTGGGCTACTTTGTTGCACTTTTGTTACCATTACTATTGCTTGCTCGTTACAAATTATCTTGCTATCAAACTACTCGTTACTTATAATTTTAGTGATTGCAGAGAATACATTTCTGGAAACTACTTGTCATTTCCTTCTGCTCCTCGTTGGGTTCAACACTCTTACATATCAAAAGGACAACGATTGGTCCTTGTACTTTTGGGTCATCAGAGTATTTTCAATAGTTTTTACGAAAGAAAAAGAAGAACCCAAATTGTTAATAATTTCTTCCAACTTATCAATCCTAGCAGGACTCTCCTCCACCCTTTCATTAATTATTGATTCCTTTTCTTTTAGCATCTTAATAGTAATCCCTAACTTTTTCCAAATTGAGTGACATGATTATGAATCTTTTTATCCAAATTTTCAATATGCTCTATGGTAGGCATTTTATTTTCAATAGCGTCTAACCTTTGCATAACATGTTCCAAAGTTAAAATTGTTTCATTGATAGTGATAGGTGGTGAACCCACCTAATTTCCCCTATCATTGAAAGCATCCATAGGCATCCACTGGTAATTGTATCAAGCAATGTTGGGGATATCGCTTATCAGAAACTTATCGGTCGACCCAAGATAAGGGGTAAATCGGCCAGTTTATCAGCATATCGGCCGATTTATCGCCATATCAGCTAATTTATCGACTGATTTATCTTATCGGTCAGACAACGGTAAGCGATAAATCGGCCGATTTATCGGAATATCGGAAGATATCTTGAACAGTGGTATCAAGCACAAATATATACCAAGTAGTAATACCCACATAAAAATTGCGAAGAAGAACGGTAGTGGATTGCTTACGAGTTGATCTATTATGAGCATCGCAAATCCTATACCAAGCATATTTTAAATCCTATCCCCCCTTTGCTTAAAATTGAGCACTTCATTTTCGGGGGTACATGTAACAAGGGAAGAACTAGCCATAACGATAAAGTGGGCAAGCAAGCGAACAAGCAAACAAAAAGGCAAACGCGAAAAAGGTAAACGGGAAATATATTTCTATTTTTGCGTAAAAACTTTTTAGAAGTGGGGGAGATGAAAACAAGAGGCAAATAGCAAATAATGTAAATGCAAGGAGATGAAATTTTAAGCGTAGGTACTTGATAGATGTTGATGATGTCTCCCCGGCAACGGCGCCAGAAATTCTTCCTGCTACTTGTGAGTTGTGTTGGGATTTCCCCAAAGAGGAGGAGATGATGTAGTACATTAGATATAAGTATTTCTCTCAGTTAGGAACCAAGGTTATCAATCCAGTAGGAGAACCACGCAACACCTCATTAGCAGTACCTGCACACAGAATAACAAATACTTGCACCAAACGCAAATAAAGGGTTGTCAATCCCTTGACGATTACTTGCAAGATTAAATTTTGTAGTGATATATAGATAGATAAAACACAAAATAAAATAAGGTAAAGAAGAAATTGTAGCAAAGTATTTTTAGGATTTGAATATATGATAAAAGTAGACCCGGGGGCCATAGTTTTCACTAGAGTCTTCTCTCTAGAAACTAGGATACGGTGGGTAAACAAATTACTGTTGGGCAATTGATAGAAAAGTAAATAATCATGACGATATCCAAGGCAATGATCATGTACATAGGCATCACGTCTGAGATAAGTAGACCGATGCCTGCCTGCATCTACTACTATTACTCCACACATCGACCACTATCCATCATGCATATAGAGTATTAAGTTCATAAAGAATGGAGTAACGCCTTAAGCAAGATGACATGATGTAGACAAAGTAAACTCACGCATGAATAAACCCTGTCTTTTTTATCCTTAATGGCAATGATACAGATACATTTCATGACCCTTTTTGTCACTGGGTTTGAGCAAATACGTTTCATGTCCCTTTTTGTCACAGGGATTGAGCACCACAAGATCGAACCTATTACAAAGCACCTCTCCCATTGCAAGAAAAATCAATCTAGTTAGCCAAACCAAATCAATAGATCAGAGAGAAATATAAAGCTATAATAATCATCCATAAAAGAGTTTAGAGAAAAATCAAATAATATTCATGGATAATTTGATCATAAACTCACAGTTCATCGGTTCCCAACAAACACACCGCAAAAAGTGATTACATCAAATAGAACTCCAAGAACATCGAGGAGAACATTGTATTGAAGATCAAATAGAGAGAATAATCCATCTAGCTACTAACTATGGACCCGTAGGTCTGTGATAAACTACTCACACATCATCGGAAGGGCATCAAGGTTGATGTAGAGCTCCTCCGTGATTGATTCCCCCTCCAGCAGGGTGTCGGAAAAGGCCCCCAGATGGGATCTCATGAGAACATGAACTTGCGGTGGTGCAAAAAGTATTTTGGCTGGCTCTCTATCAGTTTCCCAATTTTAGAGAATTTATAGAGGCAGAATTAGGCCAAACGGGGCAAAGGTGGGCCCATGAGGCACCAGGGCATGCCCTGGTGCCTCGTGGCCACCTCCTTCGTCTTATGGCCCTCTCTCGAAGCTTGTAGTGTCTCTTTTGTCCAGAAAAAAATCTCCAAAAAGTTTCGTGGCATTTAAACTTTGTTTTGTACTGATATTCCAAAATACTAAACACACACAAAAACAACAACTGGTACTAGGCACTAACTTAATAGGTTAGTCCCAAAATGATATATAATTACTTGTAATTGCATATAAAACATCCAAGATTGATACTTGAAGGAAATATGCCCTAGAGGCAATAATAAAGTTATTATTTATTTCCTTATATCATGATAATGTTTATTATTCAAGCTAGAATTGTATTAACTGGAAACATGATACATGTGTGAATACATAGACAAACAGATTGTCACTAGTATGCCTCTACTTGACTAGCTCATTGATCAAAGATGGTAATGTTTCCTAACCATAGACATGAGTTTTCATTTGATAAACATGATCACATCATTAGGAGAATGATGTGGTTGACTTGACCCATTTCGTCAGCTTAGCACTTGATCGTTTTAGTTTACTCCTATTGCTTTCTTCATGACTTATACATGTTCCTATGACTATGAGATTATGTAACTCCCGATTATTGGAGGAACACTTTGTGTGCTACC
Source organism: Triticum urartu (assembly GCF_003073215.2). Taxonomy (NCBI): domain Eukaryota; kingdom Viridiplantae; phylum Streptophyta; class Magnoliopsida; order Poales; family Poaceae; genus Triticum; species Triticum urartu. The sequence continues at coordinate 162,767,823 of NC_053025.1, forward strand.
AAATTTCACAATGTAACTGGGTGATTATGAAGGTGCTCTACAGGTGACTCCGATGGTACTTGTTGAGTTGACATAGAGCAATATTAGGATTTGTCACTCCGATTGTCGGAGAGGTATCTCTGGGCCCACTCGGTAATACACATCACTATAAGCCTTGCAAGCATTGTAACTAATGAGTTAGTTGCGGGATGATGCATTACAGAACAAGTAAAGAGACTTGCCGGTAACAAGATTGAACTAGGTATTGAGATACCGATGATCGAATCTCGGACAAGTATGCTGTTATGCGGTTTGACCGATAAAGATCTTCGTAGAATATGTGGGAGCCAAGACATCCAGGTTCCACTATTGGTTATTGACCGGAGACGTGTCTCGGTCATGTCTACATAGTTCTCGAACTGTTAGTGTTCGCACGCTTAAAGTTCGGTGACGATCGGTATTACGAGTTTTTGTGTTTTGATGTACCGAAGGTAGTTCGGAGTCACGGATATGATCACGGACATGACGAGGAGTCTTGAAATGGTCGATACATAAATATCGATATATTGGACGACTATATTCGGACACCGGAAGTGTTCCGGGTGATTTCAGAGAAAATCGGAGTGCCGGAGGGTTACCGGAACCCCCCGGGAAAAATAATGGGCCTCATGGGCCTTAGTGGAGAGAGAGAGGGCTGGCCTAGGGTAGGTCGCGTGCCCCTACCCCTCTGGTCCGAATTGGACTAGGAGAGGGGGGGCGGCGCCCCCCTTTCCTTCTCCCTCTCCCCCTTCCTTTCCCCCTCCTAGTAGGAGTAGGAAAGAGGGGAGTCCTACTCCTACTAGGAGGAGGACTCCTCCTCCTGGCGCGCCATAGAGGGCCGGCCGGCCTCCCCCCTTGATCCTTTATATACGGGGGCAGAGGGCACCTCTAGACACACAAGTTGATCATTGATCCCTTAGCCGTGTGTGGTGCCCCCCTCCACCATAATCCACCTCGATCATATTGCAGCGGTGCTTAGGCGAAGCCCTGCGTCAGTAGCAACATCATCACCGTCAACACACCGTCATGCTGACGGAACTCTCCCATGAAGCTCTACTGGATCGGAGTTCGTCGGACGTCATCGAGCTGAACGTGTGCTAAACTCGGAGGTGCCGTGCGTTCGGTACTAGAATCGGTCGGATCATGAAGACGTTCGACTACATCAATCGCGTTCTCATAATGCTTCCGCTTACGGTCTACGAGGGTACATGGGCGATACTCTTCCCTCTCATTGCTATGCATCACCATGATCTTGCGTGTGCATAGGAATTTTTTTGAAATTACTATGTTCCCCCAAAGTGGCATCCGAGCCAGTTTTATGCGTAGATGTTATATGCACGAGTAGAACACAAGTGAGTTGTGGGCGATACAAGTCATACTACTTACCAGCATGTCATACTTTGGTTCGGAGGTATTGTTGGATGAAGTGGCCCGGACCGACAGTACGCGTACGCTTACGCGAGACTAGTTCTACCGACGTGCTTTGCACACAGGTGGCTGGCAGGTGTCAGTTTCTCCAACTTTAGTTGAACCGAGTGTGGCTACGCCTGGTCCTTGAGAAGGTTAAAGCAACACTAACTTGACAAACTATCATTGTGGTTTTGATGCGTAGGTAAGAACGTTTCTTTCTCAGCCCTAGCAGCCACGTAAAACTTGCAACAACAAAGTAGAGGACGTCTAACTTGTTTTTGCAGGGCATCTTGTGATGTGATATTCTCAAGACATGATGCTATATTTTGTTGTATGAGATGATCATGTTTTGTAACCGAGTTATCGGCAACTGGCAGGAGCCATATGGTTGTCGCTTTATTGTATGCAATGCAATGGCCCTGTAATTGCTTTACTTTATCACTAAGCGGTAGCGATAGTCGTAGAAGCGATAGTTGGCGAGACGACAATGATGCTATGATGGAGATCAAGGTGTCGCGCCGGTGACAATGGTGATCATTACGGTGCTTCGGAGATGGAGATCACAAGCACAAGATGATGATGGCCATATCATATCACTTATATTGATTGCATGTGATGTTTATCTTTTATGCGTCTTATATTTCTTAGATCGCCGGTAGCATTATAAGATGATCTCTCACTAAATTTCAAGGTACAAGTGTTCTCCCTGAGTATGCACCGTTGTGAAAGTTCGTCGTGCCGAGACACCACGTGATGATCGGGTGTGATAAGCTCTACGTTCACATGCAACGGGTGCAAGCCAGTTTTGCACATGCAGAATACTCGGGTTAAAAACTTGACGAGCCTAGCATATGCAGATATGGCCTCGGAACACTGGAGACCGAAAGGTCGAATGTGAATCATATAGAAGATATGATCAACATATTGATGTTCACCATTGAAAACTACTCCATCTCACGTGATGATCGGACATGGTTTAGTTGATATGGATCACGTGATCACTTAGATGATTAGAGGGATGTCTATCTAAGTGGGAGTTCTTTAATAATTTGATTAACTGAACCTTAATTTATCATGAACTTAGTACCTGATAGTATTTTGCATGTCTATGTTGTTGTAGATAGATGGCCTGTGCTGTTGTTCCATTGAATTTTAATGCGTTCCTTGAGAAAGCAAAGTTGAAAGATGATGGTAGCAATTACACGGACTGGGTCCGTAACTTGAGGATTATCCTCATTGCTGCACAGAAGAATTGCGTCCTGGAAGCACCGCTAAGTGCCAAACCTGCTGTAGGAGCAACACCAGATGTTATGAACGTCTGGCAGAGAAAATCTGATGACTACTCGATAGTTCAGTGTGCCATGCTTTATGGCTTAGAACCGGGACTTCAACAACGTTTTGAACGTCATGGAGCATATGAGATGTTCCAGGAGTTGAAGTTAATATTTCAAGCAAATGCACGGATTGAGAGATATGAAGTCTCCAATAAGTTCTACAGCTGCAAGATGGAGGAGAATAGTTCTGTCAGTGAACATATACTCAGAATGTCTGGGTACCATAACCACTTGACTCAACTGGGAGTTAATCTTCCTGTTGATAGTGTCATAGACAGAGGTCTTCAATCACTGCCACCAAGCTACAAGAGCTTCGTGACGAACTATAACATGCAAGGGATGAATAAAACAATTCCCGGGCTCTTCGCAATGCTAAAGGTTGCGGAGATAGAAATCAAGAAGGAGCATCAAGTGTTGATGGTTAACAAGACCACCAGTTTCAAGAAAAAGGTAAAGGGAAGAAGAAAGGGAACTTCAAGAAGAACGGCAAACAAGTTGCTGCTCAAGAGAACAAACCCAAGTCTGGACCTAAGCCTGAGACTAAGTGCTTCTACTGCAAACAGACTGGTCACTGGAAGTGGAACTGCCCCAAGTATTTGGCGGATAAGAAGGATGGCAAGGTGAACAAAGGTATATGTGATATACATGTTATTGATGTGTACCTTACTAATTCTTGCAGTAGTGCCTGGGTATTTGATACTGGTTCTGTTGCTAATATTTGCAACTCGAAACAGGGACTACGGATTAAGCGAAGATTGGCAAAGGACGAGGTGACGATGCGCGTGGGAATTGGTTCCAAAGTCGATGTGATCGCAGTCGGAACGCTACCTCTACATCTACCTTTGGAATTAGTATTAGACCTGAATAATTGTTATTTGGTGCCAGCGTTAAGCATGAGCATTATATCTGGATCTTGTTTGATGCAAGACGGTTATTCATTTAAATTAGAGAATAATGGACGTTCTATTTATATGAGTAATATCTTTTATGGTCATGCACCCTTAAAGAGTGGTCTATTCTTTTTGTATCACGATAGTGGAGATACACATATTCATAGTATTGAAGCTAAAAGATGCAGAGTTGGTAATGATAGTGCAACTTATTTGTGGCACTACCATTTAGGTCATATTGGTATAAAGCGCATGAAGAAACTCCATTCTGATGGACTTTTGGAATCACTTGATTATGAATCACTTGGTACTTGCGAACTGTGCCTCATGGGCAAGATGACTAAAACGCCGTTCTCCGGAACTATGGAGCGAGCAACAGATTTGTTGGAAAATCATACTGATGTATGTGGTCCGATGAATATTGAGGCTCGCGGCGGGTATCGTTATTTTCTCACCTTCATAGATGATTTGAGAAGATATGGGTATATCTAATTGATGAAACGTAAGTCTGAAACATTTGAAAGGTTCAAAGAATTTCAGAGTGAAGTGGAAAATCATCTGTGACGCCCCGAGACCATTATGCCAGGTGTCGTCTAGTTATTCGCTGTTGTTGCCTTGTCATTTGATTGCGTGTCATGCATTCCATATCATGCCATCATGTGCATTTCATTTGCATACATGTTCATCTCATGCATCCGAGCATTTTCCCCGTTGTCCGTTTTGCAATCCGGTGCTCCTATCTCCTCCGGTGCCCCTTTCTACCTCTTTTCGTGTGTGGGCGTTACATCATCGTAACAAGAAAATAAAGTTTCTACGATCTGATCATGGAGGAGAATATTTGAGTTACGAGTTTGATCTTCATTTGAAACAATACGGAATAGTTTCGCAACTCACGCCACCCGGAACACCATAGCGTAATGGTGTGTCCGAACGTCGTAATCGTACTTTACTAGATATGGTGCGATCTATGATGTCTCTTACTGATTTACCGCTATCATTTTGGGGTTATGCTTTAGAGACGGCTGCATTCACGTTAAATAGGGCACCATCTAAATCCGTTGAGACGACTCCTTATGAACTGTGGTTTGGCAAGAAACCAAAGTTGTCGTTTCTTAAAGTTTGGGGCTGCGATGCTTATGTGAAAAAGCTTCAACCTGATAAGCTCGAACCCAAATTGGAGAAATGTGTCTTCATAGGATACCCAAAAGAGACAGTTGGGTACACCTTCTATCACAGATCTGAGGGCAAGACTTTTCTTGCTAAGAATGGATCCTTTGTAGAGAAGGAGTTTCACTCGAAAGAAGTGAGTGGGAGGAAAGTAGAACTTGATGAGGTAACTGTACCTACTCCCTTATTGGAAAGTAGTTCATCACAGAAACCGGTTTCTGTGACACCTACACCAATTAGTGAGGAAGCTAATGATGATGATCATGAAACTTCAGATCAAGTTACTACCGAACCTCATATGTCAACCAGAGTAAGATCCGCACCAGAGTGGTACGGTAATCCTGTTCTGGAAGTCATGTTACTAGACCATGACGAACCTACGAACTATGAGGAAGCGATGATGAGCCCAGATTCCACAAAATGGCTTGAGGCCATGAAATCTGAGATGGGATCCATGTATGAGAACAAAGTGTGGAATTTGGTTGACTTGCCCGATGATCAGCAAGCCATCGAGAATAAATGGATTTTCAAGAAGAATATAGACGATGATGTTAATGTTACTATCTACAAAGCTCGACTTGTTCCGAAAGGTTTTGGACAAGTTCAAGGAGTTGACTACGATGAGACCTTCTCACCCGTAGAGATGCTTAAGTCCGTCCGAATCATGTTAGCTATTGCCACATTTTATGATTATGAAATTTGGCAAATGGATGTAAAGACTACATTCCTGAATGGATTTCTGGAAGAAGAGTTGTATATGATGCAACCTGAAGGTTTTATCGATCCAAAGGGTTCTAACAAAGTGTGCAAGTTCCAGCGATCCATTTATGGACTGGTGCAAGCCTCTCGGAGTTGGAATAAATTTTTTGATAGTGTGATCAAAGCATATGGTTTTATACAGACTTTTGGAGAAGCCTGTATTTACAAGAAAGTAAGTGGGAGCTCTGTAGCGTTTCTAATATTATATATGGATGACATATTGTTAATTGGAAATGATATAGAATTTCTGGATAGCACAAAAGGATACTTGAATAAGAGTTTTTCAATGAAAGACCTCAGTGAAGCTGCTTACATATTGGGCATCAAGATCTATAGAGATAGATCAAGATGCTTAATTGCACTTTCACAAAGCACATACCTTGACAAAGTTTTGAAGAAGTTCAAAATGGATTAGGCAAAGAAAGGATTCTTGCCTGTGTTACAAGGTGTGATGTTGAGTAAGACTCAATGCCCGACCACTTCAGAAGATATAGAGAAAATGAAAGATCCTCCCTCTGCTTCATCCATATGCTCTATCATGTATGCAATGTTGTGTACCAGACCTGATGTGTGCCTTGCTATCAGTTTAGCAGGGAGGTACCAAAGTAATCCAGGAGTGGATCACTAGACATCGGTCAAGAACATCCTAAAATACCTGAAAAGGACTAAGGATATGTTTCTCATTTATGGAGGTGACAAAGAGCTCATCGTAAATGGTTACGTTGATGCAAGCTTTGACACTAACCCGGATGATTCTAAATCACAAACCGGATATGTGTTTATATTGAACGGTGGAGCTGTCAGTTGGAGCAGTTCTAAACAAAGCGTCGTGGCAGGATCTACGTGTAAAGTGGAGTACATTGCTACTTCGGAAGCAACAAATGAAGGAGTCTAGATGAAGGAGTTCATATCCGATCTAGATGTCATATATAGTGCATCGGGTCCAATGAAAATCTTTTGTGACAATACTGGTGCAATTGCCTTGGCAAAGGAATCCAGATTTCACAAGAGAACCAAGCACATGAAGAGACGCTTCAATTCCATCTGTGATCAAGTCCAAGTGGGAGACATAGAGATTTGCAAGATAAATACGGATCTGAATGTTGCAGACCCATTGACTAAGTCGCTCTCACGAGCAAAACATGATTAGCATCAAGACTCCATGGGTGTTAGAATCATTACTATGTAATCTAGATTATTGACTCTAGTGCAAGTGGGATACTGAAGGAAATATTCCCTAGAGGCAATAATAAAGTTATTATTTATTTCCTTATATCATGATAAATTTTTATTATTCATGCTAGAATTGTATTAACCGGAAACATGATACATGTGTGAATACATAGACAAACAGATTGTCACTAGTATGCCTCTACATGACTAGCTCCTTGATCAAAGATGGTTATGTTTCCTAACCATATACATGAGTTGTCATTTGATAAACTGGATCACATCATTAGGAGAATTATGTAATTGACTTGACCCATTTCGTCAGCTTAGCACTTGATCGTTTTAGTTTACTGCTATTGCTTTCTTCATGACTTATACATGTTCCTATGACTATGAGATTATGTAACTCCCGATTACCGGAGGAACACTTTGTGTGCTACCAAATGTCACAACGTAACTGGGTGATTATAAAGGTGCTCTACAAGTGTCTCCGATGGTACTTGTTGTGTTGACATAGATCAAGATTAGGATTTGTCACTCCAATTGTCGGAGAGGTATCTCTGGGCCCACTCGGTAATACACATCACTATAAGCCTTGCAAGCATTGTAACTAATGAGTTAGTTGCGGGATGATGCATTACAGAACGAGTAAAGAGACTTGCCGGTAACGATATTGAACTAGGTATTGAGATACCGATGATCGAATCTCGGACAAGTAACATACCGATGACAAAGGGAACAACGTATGCTGTTATGCGGTTTGACCGATAAAGATCATCGTAGAATACGTGGGAGCCAATATGAACATCCAGGTTCCGCTATTGTCTATTGACCGGAGACGTGTCTCGGTCATGTCTACATAGTTCTCGAACCGGTAGGGTCCGCACGCTTAAAGTTCGGTGATGATCGGTATTATGAGTTTTGGTGTTTTGATGTACCGAAGGTACTTCGGAATCCCGGATATTATCACGGGCATGACGAGGAGTCTCGAAATGGTCGAGACATAAATATGGATATATTGGACGACTATATTCGGGCACCGGAAGTGTTCCGGGTGATTTTGGAGAAAACCGGAGTGCGGAGGGTTGCCGGAACCCCCGGGGAGAAATAATGGGCCTTATGGGCCTTAGTGGAGAGAGAGGGCTCGCCTAGGGCAGGCCGCGCGCCCCTCCCCCCTAGTTCGAATTGGACTAGGAGAGTGGGGGCGGCGCCTCCCTTTCCTTCTCCGTCTTCCCCTTCCTTTCCCCCTCCTAGTAGGAGTAGGAAAGAGGGGAGTCCTACTCCTACTACGAGGAGGACTCCTCCTCCTGGCGCGCCATAGAGGGCTGGCCGGCCTCCCCCCTTGCTCCTTTATATACGGGGGTAGGGGAGCTCCTCTAGACGCACAAGTTGATCATTGATCCCTTAGCCGTGTGCGGTGCCCCCCTCCACCATAATCCACCTCAATCATATTGCAGCGGTGCTTAGGCGAAGCGCTGCGTCAGTAGCAACATCATCACCGTCAACACACCGTCGTGCTGACGGAACTCTCCCGTGAAGCTCAGATAGATCAGAGTTCGTGGGACGCCATCGAGCTGAACGTGTGCTGAACACGGAGGTGCCGTGCATTCGGATCATGAAGACGTTCGACTACATCAACCGCGTTCTCATGACGCTTCCGCTTACGGTCTACGAGGGTACATGGACGATACTCTTCCCTCTCGTTGCTATGCATCACCATGATCTTGTGTGTGCGTAGGAAATTTTTTTAAATTACTACGTTCCCCAACAATACTATAATAGCATGGAACAAAAAAATTATATATACATTGGAGACGTATCAATCACCTGTAACATGATGATCATACCAACAACTTATGGGTTCATCAAAAATTTTGACAAGTGACCGGATAGCTCAAGAGTGGGATTTTCTCCTTTGAGACTAGAGAGATATTCTTATAGACCTCCTGGCATGACGGCATCGATCATCGTCTGGCCAGACACATGTGACTTGTCACGGGGATGCCGGAACACAATAATGAGAAAGAAGAACAAAATTGTAATTAGGATTTTTGTATAGTGAGAATGGTGATTACTCGGGAGGATACCGATGCATCCCGGGTTTTCTAAAGAATCGCGAAGCAAAGGTAACATCACAAGATTACCAAAGGCTCACTCAAATATCATTTGTGTACTCACTGGGACCAACATGGACGTCCACGGTCCTGTTGTGGGTCATTGGACGAACGATTTGTCCATGTCTATGAGTTACCGAACCTACGGGGTCACAAGCTTAAGGAAATCACAATATCCTGAGTGTTAGTAGGACGGGAGTCATGAGAATATATTTGTGTAATTATTTAATGAATATTCAAAATAGTTTCATGAGGATCCCCGGGTACCGAGCTCGAATTCGCCCTATAGTGAGTCGTATTACAATTCACTGGCCGTCGTTTTACAACGTCGTGACTGGGAAAACCCTGGCGTTACCCAACTTAATATATAATGGTCTAGAAGTATTTAGAACATTTTATATTTAATTTAAATATCAACGGGGCTAAAAAGGCCAAGAGGTGGAAGGCAACTTGGGCCAAAAAGGCCAAAGTGGGAAAGTGCCTCCTTCCCTAAAGGAGGCCGAATTGGGAGTAGGGCAACTCCTCCCCCTAAGGTCGATGCCCCGAGGAGGCTTCCCCTCCTTGGTGGCAGCCCTCTTCTTCCCCTCCAACCTATATGTACTTGAGGTATTGGCCACAATTGAACATACAAGTTTTGGAGCCACCTCTAGTTTTTCTAGTTCTAATTCTAGTTGGTAATAGTTCACTAATTAGATCTAGGCTAATCCTCTTGTCCTCATAATTAAAAGCCCGGTGTGGTTCTAATTTCCTCCCTCTATTTCTCCAGCGACAGTTAGCTTTGGACGGCGAAGCGCTGCTGGATCAAGAAGGCTACACGCTTGCAACCAAATAGAGAGGTCGTGCTTTCGGTCTTCAGTTTGAGGGGCTGTTCGTGGGCAGTACGAGAGATCATTCACCGACGGTTCAAGGGACTCTAATTACAATCTACATCGACACGTTCTTCTTCTACTACAACTCGGTGACGGTAACGATGGTGATCCCAACCCGTTATGCATCTCCATTTTTTTCTTGGATTATCGTAGGTGTGATTTTTTTTGTTTTCTACTATGTTTCCCAACAGATGGCACAACACATCAGGACCGCACGATCCGGATGTGTGCGGGCCAGTTTAAGCGTCCGTGTTGAAGATGCCGTTGGATATGCCTTAGGGCATCTTCAACGCGCTGACGCATTTGGTCCACACTTGTCCGTTTGGGTCAAACGTGTTGTGAAACGTAGAATGCAATTTCATTAAAAAAATCCTACGCTCACGCAAGATCTATCTACGAGATGCATAGCAAGGAGAGGGGGAGAGTGTGTCTACGTACCGTCGTAGACCGAAAGCGGAAGCGTTTGACAACGCGGTTGATGTAGTCGAACTTCTTCTAGCTCCGACCGATCAAGCACCGAACGTACAACACCTCCGAGTTCTGCACATGTTCAGCTCGATGACATCCCTAGCCTTCTTGATCCAGCAAGGTGTTGAGGAAATAGGTGAGTTCCATCATCACAACGGCGTGGTGACGGTGATGGTGAAGTGATTCTTGCAGGGCTTCGCCTAAGCACCGCAAAACTATGACCGGGGGTGTAAACTGTGGAGGGGAACGCCGCACATGGCTAACGATTGTTGTTATGTGTTCTAGGCGCCCCCTCCCCACATATATATAGGTGCAAGGGGGGGAGAGGCACCCAGGGGGCCCTAGGGTTGGCCGCCACCCCCTAGGGGCCTTTCCTTGCCCCGCGCCCCCTTTCCATGTATGCATGAAGGGGAAGGAAAGAGGGGTGGGTGAGGGAAGGAAGTGGGAATCTTAATCCACACTTTCCTTTCCTTTTCCTCCTTTCCTTCTCCTCCTCCTATAGCCTTATAGGGCGCACCAGCCCCTTATGGGCTGGTGTGTTCCTTCACAAGGCCCATACGGCCCATAGGATTGCCGGGGTACCCGAAACACCTTCCGATTACCCGATAAGTACCTGATACCCTCCAGAACACTTCCGGTGTCCGAATACCATCGTCCTATATATCAATCTTTACCTGTTGGCCATTTCAGGACTCCTCGTCATGTCCTAGATTCATTTGGGACTCCGAACAACATTCAGTCACCAAATCACAAAACTCATGTAATACTATATCATCATCGAACGTTAAGCGTGCAGACCCTATGGGTTCGAGAACTATGTAGACATGACCGGGACACATCTCCAGTCAATAACCAATAGCGGAAACTGAATGCTCATATTGTCTCCTACATATTCTACGGAGATCTTTATCGGTCGAACCGTTGTGAGAACATACGCTATTCCCTTTGTCCATCGGTATGTTACTTGCCCGAGATTCGATCATCAGTATCTACATACCTAGTTCAATCTCGTTACCGGCAAGTCTCTTTACTCGTTCCATAATACCTCATCCTGCAACTAACTCATTAGTCACTTTTCTTGCAAGGCTTCTTATCATGTGCATTACCGAGAGGGCCCAGACATACCTCTCCGATACTCGGAGTGACAAATCCTAATCTCGATCTATGCCAACCCAACAAACACCTTCGGAGATACCTGTAGAGCATCTTTATAATCACCCAGTTACGTTGTGACATTTGATAGCACACAAGGTATTCCTCAGGTATCTGGGAGTTGCATAATCTCATAGTCGAAGGAATATGTATTTGACATGAAGAAAGTAATAGCAATAAAACTGAATGATCAATATGCTAAGCTAACGGGTGGGCCTTGTCCATCACATCATTCTCCTAATGATGTGATCATGTTCATCAAATGGCAACACATGTCTATGGTTAGGAAACTTAACCATCTTTGATTAACGAGCTATTCTAGTAGAGGCTTACTAGGGACATAATGTTTTGTCTATGTATCCACACATGTATCAAGTTTCCGGTTAATACAATTCTAGTATGAATAATAAACATTTATCATGAATAAGGTAATATAAAAGAACAACTTTATTATTGCCTCTATGGCATATTTCCTTCAAAACGGACTTAAACGCCGGCCCAACGTGTCGACGCAAACCCAATCCCATCCGCGCATTGTCCATCTGGACACACTCCTTGCCCAAATTTGCGCCTGATTTGTGCCCACACTTACACAAGATGGATGTGTTACCCAACTATCACCTTGGACCCACATGGAGAGAAGAAAACGTTGCCAGCTAACGTCGGCCCAACATGCCCACACGTACACATACACGAGAGAGACGGCTGCCCAACAACCACCCACGGTCCTACTAAATGCCCAACTATCACCTCGGACCCACATGGCAAACAGTGGAAACATCTGGAAGTCCACTTCTTCTTAAATAGCAAGCGTGCGGGGGGCCTGGCTTCATCCACTTCCCGTCCACATATACCAAATCTAGCCATACTCGCATCCAGATGGAGCATTAGGAGGAGGAGCGTCGATAGCACGTTGACCGGCGCAAGTTTTTTTTTAAAAAAAAATTAGTGAACTTTGGCCGGCGGTTTATCGGCCGCTTTCATGTTTAATTATGTTGACTTTATGTTTAACTAGCAAATATGCTCGTGAATTGCAACGAAGAAAAAAATCATTGCTCATAGACACATTAGACGACATCAACAAATCCCTTCAAATATTTCTCGATGTCGTACGGGAAATATCATGATAAGTGGTGTTGCGTAAAGACATAAATTTGGGATGATTTTCTAAGTGTACTGAAGGTGTGTCCAATTCATTAGACAACAGAAATATCTACCTAGGTTTCGGTATCAATTCATGCCTTTGTTGGCATTCCTCCTTAGTGATGCCCAAAAAATAGCGCATTACGCTAAAAGTAGCAAAGTACATTTTAGTACTAAATTATAGCATGCGCCTAAGAGCACATATTATACATCTCCATCGAAAACAATTAATCCATAAGGACATGCATAACGAATGTTCAGGGTCGCATGTTCTCACAGCCCTAGAATTTTCTTGTAAGTAGTTGCATCAGAGAGCATCATGCATCATGTTTAAACTGAAGAAAGTTAAATTGAGGAAATTTGAAAGCCTCAAAATTTTAATTAAAAGAAGGGCAAAGAACCCTGGAAAATTGCACTTAATGTTTTCCAAAATGTTCTTATTAATTGTTTGATATTTTTGGCAAGGCTTTGCACCAAACCAAAAACAATGAACATTTTTAAGGAATATTTTGGGCACTAAATTTCAATCATTATTGTATCTATATTTGGAATTATATTCATAATATATAGGATATATTTTCAAATAACTTTGAAATATTTTATGTGTTGTTGGAAAAGTCCATCTAGCAACATAAAATTATTCAGAGGATATTTTGCACTATTTTGAATTTGCTTTCAATTTTAAAACAGTGGTAAAGTAGAAAAAAGCAGGAAAAAAAGAAAAAGCAGAAACCCACCTAGGCCACCTACATGACCTCACCAGTGCGGCCCAGTAATGTAGAGGGCCCATCCCACCTCCTACCATGTCTTCTTCCTCGCGCCTACTGGCATTGTGCGTGTCGCGCGGCTACCTCCTCACTGCCTGCTTCCCCGCCTCCCCGAGCCATCTGCGTCGCCTGAGAGATGCCCCGCAGCCCATCGTTCACTCCCCCATCTCCCTGATGCCTCTCTCCCTCTATCTCGCAACCGCCGCAACCAGCAGAGAGCACATTGTCGGCCATTGTCGTGGCCATAGCCTACCATCATCGCCCCACCCTTTCCGATAGCCTCGTCGTCATCTCCGCCCAAACACACCTAGCCGGAAGATCTATTATTATAGTGTCTTGATTGAGCAATTTGACCATCTTCTCTATGAGGATTTCATGCGACTTTTTCTAGAAGTTGTTCCTTATGGATGTTTGTGCTCCAGAAGTCTGACCTATACTTGATGGCCATGTTAATGCTTTTAAGTATGATCGTGGTACCTAGAACATCAAGGAGAACATTAGAAGCGGAGTGCTAAATGTCTCTCGGTCGATCATCCAAGTTTTTTTTCCTTGGCATTGCTAAGGTGAAATCTAAGAAAGTTTTGTCTTCCTTTGCATCTGCATTCTCCATCATTGTTCATCGTGTTAGTATGATGTGTTGCCAGAATCCTTGGCAGGGATGTTGGTAAAACCTTGATGAATATGGAAAAGCTCAAGTTCTTGAGAGCATGCTTAGACACTAGGTTATATCCTTGGTATCAATTGGAATGCGCCTTCCGTTTGCCGAGTTGTTCAATAACTCTAGTTTCCTTTCCAGCCGAGTATGCCATTCTTTCAAAAAATCATTTGTGAATTGCCTTGGGATGGTATGAAGAGTTTCCATGATCTCTATATAAAAAGTAATTCTTTTTGCCACTTAAGGGAATAATTCTACGAGTCACCTTCCCTAAGGTGGCCGGTTATGGAATCATGGCAATTATTTCCTCGCTACTTTGAAACCACGCACCATCTTATTCAAATGTCAAATTGTTGCCTACCAATTTGAACCTTCATCATCTGTTATTTTCCGTCCCTCTCGATGTATGTATTGTTTCTCAGCTCAAGAAATGTTTCAACATCTCATTCCATGAGTTGATCATTAGTTGTCGATCTTCGAGAAGATCGATTCATGTAGGGTTTTCCTTTCTTTTCGTCGTCGTGCTGGGTGAAGATCCTGAAGGAAAGACGTTAAGATCAATATCATGCAATGACTCAACATCTCCGGGAAGGGCAGTTGGATAATGAAGATTGTGTAGTTTTGTGTCCCATCTGTCTTCTTCCCTCACATCTTGATTCTCAGGATGAGATTCTTGTTTACTGGGGGTGAGTTGTCACAACCCTAGAATTTGCTTGTAAGTAGTTGCATCAGAGAGCACCATGCATCATGTTTAAATTGAAGAAACTTGAATTGAGTAAATTTGAAAGCCTCAAAATTTTAATTAAAAGAACGACAAAGAACCCTGGAAAATTGCATTCAATGTGTTACAAAATGTTCTTATTAATTGTTTGATATTTCTGGCAAGGCTTTTGCACCAAAAAATAATGAACATTTTAAGGAATATTTTGTGCAATGAATTTAAATAATTATTGTATTTAAATTTGGAATTATATTCATAATATATAGGATGTATTTTCAAATAACTTTGAAACGTTTTATGTGCTATTGGAAAAGTCCATCTAGCAACATAAAATTATTCAGAGGATATTTGGCACTGTTTTGAATTTGTTTTCAATTTTAAAACAATGGCAAAGTTAAAAAACAGAAAGAACAATAATAAAAATAAGAAACCCACCTAGGCCACCTACCCGACCTCACTCGTGCGGCCCAGCACTATAGAGGGACCAACACACCTCCTCCGCTGTCTTCTTCCCCGCGCCTACTGGCACTGTGCGTGTCGTGCACGCGTTCATCCGCGGGCACCTCTGTAACACCCCGGATGTAACATTCCCAATTTGTACTCCAACTCTTGCCGTCTCCGGCGTTAAGTTATATTTATTTCCTCGGGTTCGGGTTTTGTCTCCGTGTGTTGTTGTCGTTGTCATGCATCTCATATCATGTCATCATGTGCATTGCATTTGCATACGTGTTCATCTCATGCATTCGAGCATTTTCCCCGTTGTCCGTTTTGCATTCCGGCGCTTCGTTCTCCTCCGGTGGTCATTTCTAGCTTTCTTTCGTGTGTGGGGATTAAGCATTTCCGTATTGGACCAAGACTTGCCAAGCGGCCTTGGTTTACTATCGGTAGACCGCCTGTCAAGTTTCGTACCATTTGGACTTCGTTTGATACGCCAATGGTTAACCGAGGGACCGAAAAGGCCTCGTGTGTGTTGCAGCCCAACACCCCTCCAATTTGGCCCAAAACCCATCCTAAGTCTTTTCCATCATCTAGATCGTTCGATCACGATCGCGTGGCCGAAAACCGCACCTCATTTGGACTCTCCTAGCTCCCTCTACCTATATATTTAGCCTCCTCCCCGAAAATGCGGACGAAACCCTAGTCCTCCTCCTCCAGCCGCCGGACAAAATCCAGACGGCCGGACATGTCCGCCCGATCTGCCCGGACCAATCGCCGAGCGCCACGTGGCGCCGTGCCCACTTCGTCGCCTCCCGTCGCCGCCGGCCCGCGGGGCTCGTTCCCCTCCGCCCCTCCGCGCCAAGCTCTAGGGAGAGGAGCTCCCGAGCTCCGGCGACCTCCGCCCGGCGCCGCCGCCTCAGGCCGCCTCCGCAGCGCCGCCCGCCGCAGCCGCCTCCAGCCGCCTCCGCCCGGCGCCGCCGCCTCCGGCCGCCTCCGCAGCACCGCCCGCCGCAGCCGCCGCCGCCAACTCTGCCCCGGCCAGATCCGGCCACCGCCCCACCGGATCCGGCCACTACCTCCTCTCTCCGGCCGTCTACAGTGCAGATCCGGAGAGCTCCTCGATTTCTGCGCCGGGTCAAACCCTAATCCGGAGGTTGAATTTTCTTAAGTCCTGAAATTCCAGATCCAAGTTGCCATGTTCATAGCTCTGTAACTTTGCATCCGTAGCTCCGATTCATGCATATAGCATATTAAAATGTTCATCTCAAAGAGTACATCATTTCATTCCATTGCATCATTTTCATTTGAGTTCATCTTGATGCCCGAAATTCCATTAGAAGAGGGCTACTTGAGTTATTTGTCAGATCTGCTAATCCGTTTAGGTTTTTGTCATTTTTGCCATGATTAATGTGTGCATGATATGCCCTGATGCTCTACATGTGTTTTGTTAAGGGTTTTGTCATCTTTCCAGAGGTGCAACCCATGTATTTTTGTGATGTGTGTGGTGACTTGTGCAAGCTTGCAAAGTGGTGCACTTGCTAATTCTGTTTTCAGGGACTTAGCAATTCCACTAAGTCCTTGATCTGTTTAGCTCATGATGCCATATGTTCATGTTGTTTCCTAGTGATCCGTGCCTCTTTTGAGGATGATTAGTAAGGATGTTTTGTTATTATTGCAGTGCTCTATCCATCCATGTCTTTGTTTGCAATTATGGAGCACCCTAGCTTGAGTCAATCGAGCTCTACTTTTGCTACTTCGTGAATCTGGGCAGATTGTCAACTTGTTTGCAATTTTGCCGGTGATGTTGTAGTTGATCCATGCATGCTATGCTATTGTTCTTGCCATGTCTAGCTTGAATTTTGTGCCTTCTTGATGGGTGTATGCTTGTCTTGCCATGACTTGCACCGTAGTGAGTGCATCGAGCTCGTAAACATGCCTACTTGAGTTATATTTCAGCATGTGCCAGTTTTTCACTAAGTCCGAAAAACTGATTATGTTTTTGCTATGTTCACATGCTTGCAATTGTATTTTCTGATCCCTTTTGGCTCAAGGTCACTAAGGGAATTTTCTTAAGCTCTTTGAGTAGCTCCATGCCATGCTTTACTTTTCCATGTTCAGATCCTGTAGCATGTAGTTTTGTTGCTCCGAAGAGGGCTACCTGATCTGAAATTCCAGACAAGTGTTAATTTCACTAAGTCTGAGATATGTTTGCCATATGCATTTTTGCCATGCTTGTTTGAACCTGTTAATGGATGAATTGGCCGTAGCTCAGTGCTAGACTTTTGTTAAGCATCTTGTATGCATCCCTGCCATGTATTTTGTTGTCCTGTTTGGGTGCCGTAGCATGTTCATCTCATTGCATTTAGATGGCTACTTGTTGTAAATCGCAGACCGGTGTCATTTTGAATCGCTTGCCATTTCCAAACCGTAACTCCGATTCCGGCGTTCTTTATATCGTTTTCAAGCGATTTCATCTCATATTTCCAGTGGCACACTTGGAATTCCAAGTTGAGGACAGGTTCATGCGTTTCCTGTCATATCTTGCATTTTGCATCCCGCATCGCATCCCGCATAGCATATCATCATCGCATCGTCTTGTTTGGGTTCTTGCACGTGGTTGATTGTATCCTTGTTGCTTGTTTGTCTTGTTTGGGTAGAGCCGGGAGACGAGTTCGCTAACGAGGAGCCCGTTGAGTTTGCTTTCGAGGATCCAGTCAACTCTGACAACTGTGCAGGCAAGATGATCATACCCTCGAAATCACTACTATCTTTGCTATGCTAGTTTGCTCGCTCTTTTGCTTTGCCAATGCTACGATGCCTACCATTTGCTTGCAAGCCTCCCAAATTGCCATGTCAAACCTCTAACCCTCCATTGTCCTAGCAAACCGTTGATTGGCTATGTTACCGCTTTGCTCAGCCCCTCTTATAGCGTTACTAGTTGCAGGTGAAGATCGGAGGCCGTTCCTTATTGGAATATTTATTTACTTGTTGGGATATCATTATATTATATTGTTATCTTAATGCACCTATATACTTGGTAAAGGGTGGAAGGCTCGGCCTCTCGCCTAGTGTTTTGTTCCACTCTTGCCGCCCTAGTTTCCGTCATATCGATGTTATGTTCCCGGATTTTGCGTTCCTTACGCGGTTGGGTTATAATGGGAACCCCTTGATAGTTCGCCTTGTTTAAAGCTTTTACAGCAATGCCCAACCTTGTTTTACCATTTGCCACCTAGCCTTTTCTTTCCCTTGGTTTCTGCGGACTCAAGGGTCATCATTATTCTAACCACCCCCTGGGCCAGTGCTCCTCTGAGTGTTGGTCCAAACTGTCAGCCGCCGGTGGCTACCAGGGGCAACTCTGGGTTGGCCTACCGGAAGTTTAGACAATCTGAGTGTGCCCTGAGAAAGAGATATGTGCAGCTCCTATCGGGATTTGTCGGCTCATTTGGACGGTGTTGCTGGTCTTGTTTTAACCTGTCGAAGTGTCTTGAAGAACCGAGATACCGAGTCTGATCGGAACGTCTTGGGAGGAGGTCTATTCCTTCATTGACCGTGAGAGCTTGTCATGGGCTAAGTTGGGACTCCCCTACGGGGATTTGAACTTTCGAAAGCCGTGCCCGCGGTTATGGGCAGATGGGAATTTGTTAATGTCCGGTTGTAGATAACTTGAACCTTAATTAATTAAAATGAATCAACTGAGTGTGTTACCGTGATGGCCTCTTCTCGGCGGAGTCCGGGAAGTGTACACGGTGTTGGAGTAATGTTTGCGCAGGTTGCTCTATAGTTTCACGCTTGCGCTTTGCCTCCTCTTCTCACTCTCTTTTGCGAATAAGTTAGCCACCATACTTGCTAGTCGCTTGCTGCAGTTCCACTCATATTTACCTTGCCTTACCTATAAGCTTAAATAGTCTTGATCGCGAGGGTGTGAGATTGCTGAGTCCCTGTGGCTCACGGATTACTATTACACTAGATGCAGGGCCTGATGATTCCGCTCCAGCAGACGCGTTTGAGCTCAAGTGGGAGTTCGACAAAGACTCTCAACGTTACTATGTTTCCTTTCCCGATGATCAGTAGTGGCGCCCAGTTAGGGGTGATTGGGACCGTGTCGCATGTTGGGTTCTCTTTTATTTTGGCCCCGTAGTCGGGCCATGAGTGTTTGGATGATGTAATGTTATTTATGTACTTGATTGACGTGGCGAGTGTAAGCCAACTATGTTATCTCCCCTTTATTATTTGCATTACATGGGATGTTGTGAAGATTGCCTAACTTGCGACATATGCCTTCAATGCGATTATGCCTCTAAGTCGTGCCTCGACACGTGGGAGCTATAGTCGCATCGAGGGTGTTACAACCTCCTCCCTGCCTGGTTCCCTACCACCCCGAGCCATCCGTGTTGCCTGGGAGATGCCCCGCAGCCCCTCGTCCACTCCCCCATCTCCCTGGTGCCTCTCTCCCTCTATCTCGCAGCCGCCGCAACCACCAGAGAGCACACCGCTTGCATAGCCGTGACCACAGCCTACCATCGTCACCATACCCTATCCGCTCGCCTCGTCGTCCATGCCTGCGTCTTCTCCGCCTAGACACACGTCGCCGGAAGCCCTACCTCGACACCTACATCCTCGATCATCGGACCTCGCTGCCGTCGATTCGGTGCAACTAGAACCTCCCCGACCCCGACGAGCTATTCTTTGAGACCGTTGTGAACCCCGCATCATTCCCCCTTCTCCCCTGGCCATTCCTCCTCCTAGCTATCGCCCTCGAGAGCATCGAGCTTCGGCCATCGCCATGGCCAGCGAGCCTCGCGCTCACGAGCACTCCCGTTCGCTCCAGTAGCACCCTCGTGCTTGCCACATCCCGAGGAAACAAACGCGCCATGCCGGTTTATCTCTTCTGCGCTAAAACCCTGCATCCGCTCGAGGCCGAGCTCTGCTACCGCCTGAGCTCGCCGCCGGCACCACCCCAGCTCCAGCCACAGCCACCGTTGGACGCACCACATTGCAGCCATCCAGACGGGACCGGCCCCGCTTGCTCCTGTCACCGAAATCGCTAGAACGGCAAACACTGCCGTGCCGGATTAGCGCCGGTGATTAGCCATCATTAACCTTGTCATTAGCGCCTAACCGACCCCACTCTTAGCCACTAACAGCGGGTCAAATCCTAGTCAACGCAGGATTAAACTAGGCCAGCCATTGTGCCACTAACTACTAGGCCCCACCAGTCAGGTTTGACTAGGTCAACTGTTGACATCACCCTGATGCAGTAAATGTTTTCTGGATTTTAAAATAAATCAGAAATGATTTATTAAATTCCGGAAAATGCTTAAAACTTCTAAAAATAATAGAAATTCAATCGTAACTCATATGCAAATAATTTATATATGAAAAATTATCAAAAAAATCCAAAGAATCTGTTTATGCCATGTTCATGCATGTTTGAGAAACTTAACAAAACTGTTTAGGTCAATTCATTTAAATGGCATTTGAAATGTTCATGCAACTTTGGTTCAAACCAACTTCATCTAACCATGTTACTGATTAGCTTAGCTCAAGTTTAGCACCTTGTTAAGCTGTCATATCATACATGTTTGATCATTGCATTAAATGTTGTTCCTTTCTATGTTTGCCATTGGTTGTTCCCTCTCTATAGACGTTGTTCCGATGTTGAGATCGATACCACTCATGAAGAGCAATGCTATCTTCAGAAGTGCTAGGCAAGCGAACCCCCTTTGAGCATTATGACAACAATGATTGAACTGCTACATATTGTGGTAGCTGAACCCATTCCTCTGCATGACCTGTTTTTTGCCACAGTAAATAGTTGAAACCCACTAGCATGAGTAGGAGTTGTTTGAGCCATGACTTTCCTACTCATTCATGCTTGTTGTTTATGACTACTATGCTTAGAGTTGTGCTAGGTTTGTTTCATCTAGGATGGATTGGGATGGTGGTGAACATGTCCTACTTTTGAGAGCTAAGTGTGTGAACACGATTTGGTAAAGGTAGCGATGAGAGGCCATGTAGGAGTACATGGTGGTTGTCTCATTGTAACCGTCCTAAGGAACAGAGTTCTATGTTTGTGATCAAAGACAGTTACTACCACACATTGGGTTCCGGTAACTTGACCCTTCTCGGCTTATTTATCACCTCGATCTCTGTACAGGAGTTGCAACTAGTTTCTGGTCTTGTAGGTTGTGTTAGCAGTCTACCAAGTGGCACCCCGTACAGGTGTGCTTGGGACAGACTAGGCACCGTGGCACGGTGTACCAAGTGGCACCCGGATGGCGGGCTTGGGAACCCTGCTCACATCGTTTGGGGCTGTAGTGGAAACCTCGGTCGGACTTCCTTGTGGATGGAACTCAAATAGGTGATAAACCTGGACTAGAGTCTTGTGTGGTTAATCAAGTCGTTGCTGATACCCTCGTTGGGCTTCCACTTGAAGGTTGCGAAGATACATAAGTGTACATGGTGGTAAGTGGTGAGAGCATGTGTGAAGAAGTACACCCCTGGAGGGTAATATGATCTATTCGAATAGCTGCGTCTGTGGTTATGGACTACTTGGAAAGCTTATATGGTTCATAGATAACTTGAACTGGATACCCTAAAATGCGCAAGATAAGCATGAGTGCTATGATTGGCCTTCTCGTAGGGAGACGGGAGTAGATCCATAATGGTGTATTGGTATGATGAATATGTGGACTCGTGTGCGCCAACTGAAAGAATTAATAGAAGAAACTTGACTTGAGGAAATTTGAAAGCCTCAAAATTTTAATTAAAAGAAGGGCAAACAACCCTGGAAAATTGCATTCAATGTTTTCCAAAATGTTCTTATTAATTGGTTGATATTTTTGGTTATGAAATTTTCCAGGGTTTTTTGCCCTTCTTTTTAATTAAAATTTTGAGGCTTTCAAATTTCCTCAATTCAAGTTTCTTCAATTTAAACATGATGCATGATGCTCTCTGATGCAACCACTTACAAGCAAATTCTAGGGCTGTGACACATGTTAACATTGATATTCTTAAACACATCTTTATAGACCGATTTATGAAAATCAACATTAAGCCATTGGTTTACATAAAGCTCATATGAGTAGTTTAGTGTACATCATCTATATGAGTTGGTCATTGTGCACTCGCTAAAATAGAGAGGATGATTATGTGCTTGTGGTAACATTTAGCATATACATCCCCTATGGTGCCGATAATAGAATTTTTTAGAGCATCAAACTATCCTATCTAGCCCTTTTAAATGGGCATAAAACATATATAATAGGCATACTCCAACGGTCCATTTGCATTTTTGTCCCTAACTCAAACGACCTAATCAAATATACCCCTAATTCGAAAGCCTGCGCAAATTTGCCCCTCTGTCGTTAGGTGCCCTTATAGAAATGCCCTTCTGCGCCATTACCGTCCAGTCAAACAGTTTTGACCATCCTAAAAAAATAGCAAAAAAATCTAAATTTTTGTGAGATCGAAGATACTCATGTGCCCAAGGTGTGTGCAAATTTTCGTGCTATTTGGACATTTCAGGAGCTCGTGGCGAGGAAAAACAGTTAATCTGCACGCTTGTGAACAATAAATTTGAAATAAAATAGCAAGAAAATTTTAAAAATATGAAATTTTTTGGCATCAAAGTGGCTTGGGTGCACAAGGTGCTTGCGAGTTTTTGTGATCAAATGACATGCGAGGAGCTCTAGCAAGAAAAAACAAAATAGTCATTTTTTCCCAAGTTTTTTTCCCGAGCCAAATTTTGTTTTTTTTCTCCACAAGCCCCTCCAATGTCCAAACACAACAAAAATCTGCACGCAGCTTGCAGACTCGTGCCTCTTTGATGCCAAAATATTTCATATTTTTTTGAATTTTCTTGCTATTTTTTTGAATTTACTGTTCACATGCTTACATATTTATTATTTTTCCTCTGACACGAGCTCCTGAAATGTACAAACAGCACGAAACTTTTCATGCACCTTGCAAACCTGAGTATCTTTGATCCCACAAATTTTCAGATTTTTTAGAATTTTTTTGCTATTTTTTTCAGGACGGTCAAAGCCCTTTGACCGGCTTTGACCTGCTTTGACCGGACGGTAACGGCACAGAAGGGTATTTCTATAATTGCACCTAACGGCGGAGTGGCAAATTTGAGCAGGCTTTGAAATTAGGGGTAAATCTTAGAGTGGGCGCAAATTAGGAGCATAGATGTAAATGTCCCTACTCCAAATACACCATATAAAGAAATGTATAAATTAAGCGTACGTCCTAAAGGAAAATTCGAAAATGATTAACATGCATGATAATATCATATTGAATTTTACACATTTTTCTGAGCTATTTCCATATATAATAGCTTTAATTTAAAGTTATGATATAAAAGATATGAATATTTTGATAAATACTTAAATTTGCCAAAAAAAGTTAAAAGGGATAGCAAATGGGCCAAAATTTCACACGGTGCAGCCTATCTACTAACCGATGCTCGGGTGATGCAATTCTATTCTACGCCAACGAAAATTTAGAGTAAAGAGAGAAAAAAGACAGTAGCGGGACTTGAGCTCTGACATGAGTTGAACTCTGGTGGGCTGGGGGATACCACTGTCCCTCTAAGCATCCAACCGCAGGTTGGTTCGACAATAGCCCTTTCATTATTAAGTACTAGTAGAACGCTTGTGCGTTGCTATGGGCTATATTAAATATAAATAAATCAGACAAATGATTAAACTCATCTCAAAGGTCTAAGCTTATTTCTACCTCATATGTCCAAGTGTGTTCGCACATCAAACAGGTGTGAGTGAGATCCCTAAAATTAAATAGTCTCGATAGTCTAGTCACCCCAAAATACAACCCATTGGCAAGAAATATGGTTGTCTAGACTATCTGTCATGCTATGTCCAACTCATGGTCCCAACACAAAAACCCCGCGCCACACACAGCCTTCTCTTTTTTCTGTTGAATCCTCCCCTTCCTGCTCAGTTTTCTGTCATAGTGGGACATATCTCGCTGGAGCCCCCGCCTGTGAAACTGGACAGATGCTGACCTCACCCTCACCACACCGTACTTCCCCACGGACCGGCAAGGAGGAGTCCCCCGCCAACAACCCCGCTCCTTGCCCTGATCCTAACCAAAAAATTATATAACTTGATAAAAATATATAAACCGCTCGCTCATGCAATTTGTTGCAAAGCCATATCTAGCGAAATCCAATTTGCCTCATTTTCTAAAGCAGGGAAATAATTTCGCTCAGACAATCGTCAATAAAAAGACCAACCCCAACCCTCGTCTCGCTCACTCTCAACCCTCTAAAGTAGGAAATGGTCAATGTGTTGCAACAAGGGAGAGATAATCCTTCAAAAATATTAGTGACGTTTTGCAACCTAAATATCAACTCTTTGGCACGACATATAGTCTCAGGCATGGTAACAATTTATAATTTCTGTTGTAGCAATAACTTAGAATCATGATGTATAGTAGCCGAAACAACATCAGCCAACACCCAGACTTCCATAGTTCTTCTTCAACACTTTTTGAATGGATGCTTCTAAGGACATTTTTTGAATGGATGCTTCTAATGGTATTGTATATGTAATCAGTGAGACCGTGAGTCAATAACGCTTAAGATGATGGTGCACTCGATAGCAGTTGCATTCCGGAAGGGCCCGATCATAGGTTGTGGTCAATTAAAAGAAATAGAATTATCCTTCTGTCAATGCTGCTGGAAGATCAAGACCATTACTGCTTTTAAGTTAGCCTTGCATGTCTCAAATCTTATAGTGCTTTCCTTCATGGTAGCCGATAATCACACACGTGATTAAACCAACATTTATAATATATAATTACAGTACACTGGTATGGAAAAGATCTTTTTTTAAGAAATGATTTTATAGAAGAAACTGAAAGGGAGGTAAGACACATTTTCCAAACAGCTTATGTTGTTGAATTTGGTCCACTGCCCTTGGGCATTTAGGCATAATTTGGAACACAAAAATAGTGTTGTATTGGTAACATCCTTGAAAGAGTGATTATTGTTATTTTTTGAAACGAAGGCAAAAGATTTGCCTCATCCATTAAATAAGAGGAGAATTTACCCCGCAAAAAAACAATTGGAGGTGTCCATGTGAGCAAGACCAAGCTTCTCAATGATTGATCTCCAAAGCCTAAGCGTGTAGCAACACTTGAAGAAAAGATGCCCACCATTTCTTCTTCCCTTTTGCATAGTTGGCAAAGGCCACAGTTTGCCCAACCACGCTTTTCTAACCGGCTGGCACTTCTGATACGTCTCCAACGTTTCTATAATTTTTGATTGCTCCATGCTATATTATCTTATATTTTGGACATTATTGGGCTTTATTATACACTTTTATATTATTTTTGGGACTAACCTACTAACCGGAGGCCCAACCCAGAATTGTTGTTTTTTTGCCTATTTTAGGGTATCAAAGAAAAGGAATATCAAACGGATTCCAAACGGAATGAAACTTTCGGGAACATGATTTTTGGAACGAACAAGATCCAAGAGACTTGGACCCTACGTCAAGCAACCAACAGGGAAGCCACGAGGTAGGGGGGCGCGCCTCCCCCCCCCCCCCTCCAGGCGCACCCTCCACCCTCGTGGGCCCCCTGTTGCTCCACCGACGTACTTCTTCCTCCTATATATACCTACGTACCCCAAAATGATCAGATACGGAGCCAAAACCCAAATACCACCGCCGTAACTTTCTGTATCCACGAGATCCCATCTTGGGGCCTGTTCCGGAGCTCCGCCGGAGGAGGCATCGATCACGGTGGGCTTCTACATCAACACCATAGCTTCTCCGATGAAGTGTGAGTAGTTTACCTCAGACCTTCGGGTCCATAGTTATTAGCTAGATGGCTTCTTCTCTCTTTTTGGAGCTCAATACAAAGTTCTCCCCCTCTCTTGTGGAGATCTATTCGATGTAATCTTCTTTTGCGGTGTGTTTGTTGAGATTGATGAATTGTGGGTTTATGATCAAGTTTATCTAGGAACAATATTTCAATCTTCTCTGAATTCTTTTATGTATGATTGGTTATCTTTGCAAGTATCTTCGAATTATCAGTTTGGTTTGGCCTACTAGATTGATCTTTCTTGCCATGGGAGAAGTGCTTAGCTTTGGGTTCAATCTTGCGGTGTCCTTTCCCAGTGACAGTAGGGCAGCAAGGCACGTATTGTATGGTTGCCATCGAGGATAACAAGATGTTTTTATCATATTGCATGAATTTATCCCTCGACATCATGTCATCTTCCTTAAGGCATTACTCTGTTCTTATGAACTTAATACTCTAGATGAATGCTAGATAGCGGTCGATGTGTGGAGTAATAGTAGTAGATGTAGGCAGGAGTCGGTCTACTTGTCTTGGACCTGATGCCTATATACATGATCATACCTAGATATTCTCATAACTATGCTCAATTCTGTCAATTGCTCAACAGTAGTTTGTTCACCCACCGTAAAATACTTATGCTCTTGAGAGAAGCCACTAGTGAAACCTATGGCCCCCGGGTCTATCTTCATCATATTAATCTTCCAATACTTAGTTATTCTCATTGCTTTTATTTTACTTTGCATCTTTATCATAAAAATACCAAAAATATTATCTTATCATATCTATCAGATCTCACTCTCGTAAGTGACCGTGTAGGGATTGACAACCCCTTATCGCGTTGGTTGTGAGGATTTATTTGTTTCGTGTAGGTGCGAGGGACTCGCGCGTAGCCTCCTACTGGATTGATACCTTGGTTCTCAAAAACTGAGGGAAATACTTATGCTACTTTGCTGCATAACCCTTTCCTCTTCAAGGGAAAACCAACGCAGTGCTCAAGAGGTAGCAAGAAGGATTTCTGGCGCCGTTGCCGGGGGGGTCTACGCAAAAGTCAACATACCAAGTACCCATCACAAACCCTTATCTCCCGCATTACATTATTTGCCATTTGCCTCTCGTTTTCCTCTCCCCCACTTCACCCTTGCCATTTTATTCGCACTCTCTCTCTCTATCCTCCCTCTCTTTTTCTGTTCGCCTCTTTTCCGTTTGCTTGTCATTATGGCTAGTCCCTTTTCTTCTCCATTGTCTCCTGAGAATGAAGTTCTAAATTTTAAGAAAAGGGAGGGAGAAAATCTAAAAGACGCTTGGTATAGAATTTGCAACACTCAAATAGATCTACCAGGAAGCAATCTACTTCCGTTCTTCTTTGCAATTTTTATGTAGGCGCTACTCCTTGGTACAGATATATCCTTGATACCATTACCGGAGGGAACTTCTTGGGTAGTCATACTTTTTATTCTTATAATGCTATGGTAGATTTGTTTGGCTCACCACCTCTTTTGGTTAATGGAACTACGTTAACTTTGGAGCATGTAATGCAAAGACTTGAAATTATTGAGAATAAGGTTGCTACTGTAGAGTTAATTGAAAATTTGGATAAAAAGATCCACAACCGAATTACTCAATGTGGATCTAAAGTAGGAGTCACTTTGAAAACTATTAAAGAAAAGGAACCTATAGTTAATGAGAAAATAAATCAGGATTCCACTAGAATCGATAAACTTGAGGGTATTATTAAAAACTTGGGAACCGCTTTTTCTTCCGTAAAGAATACTCCAAGTCCTCCCACTAAAATTGCCAAGCCTATGTATGTTCCTAAAAATAAGGGTGAATTTTCTAGTAAGGAAACTGCGGATCTCAAATCTATAAGTATTCATCCCAATCTTTTTGCTATCATTAAGGAACCATTTGTTACAAATGAATTTTTTGATCTTGTGCCTAAAATTTTAATAATCAATAAAAAGAAAGAAATTCCTAAGGATGGTAGATGCCTCATTGAAGAATTACCTACCAAAGATGGCAATACCTAGATCTATCCTTGCTTTTTATGCCTAGCTAGGGGCGTTAAACGATAGCGCTTGTTGGGAGGCAACCCAATTTTATTTTTATTCCTTGCTTTTTGCTCCTGTTTAGTAACAAATAATTTATCTAGCCTCTTTTTTTGTTGTGTTTTTTGTGTTTAATTAGTGTTTGTGCCAAGTAGAACCGTTGGGAAGACTTGGGGAAAGTCTTGTTAATCTTCCTGTAAAAAAACAGAAACTTTAGCGCTCACGAGAACTGCTGCAATTTTTATTTGGAAAGTGATATTTAGTTAATTATTTTTGCATATGATTAATAGATAAATTCCTCACGCCCAGCAATTTAGTTTTGAATTTTTGGGGTTCCAGATCTTGCGCTAGCTACAGATTACTACAGACTGTTCTGTTTTTGACAGATTCTGTTTTTCGCGTGTTGTTTGCTTATTTTGATGAATCTATGGCTAGTAAAATAGTTTATAAACCATAGAGAAGTTGGAATACAGTAGGTTTAACACCAATATAAATAAAGAATGAGTTCATTACAGTACCTTGAAGTGGTCTTTTGTTTTCTTTCACTCACGGAGCTCACGAGATTTTCTACTTTAAGTTTTGTGTTGTGAAGTTTTCAAGTTTTGGGTAAGGATTTGATGGATTATGGAACAAGGAGTGGCAAGAGCCTAAGCTTGGGGATGCTCATGGAACCCCCAATATAATCTAAGGATACCAAAAAGCCAAAGCTTGGGGATGCCCCGGAAGGCATCCCCTCTTTCGTCTACTTCCATCGGTAACTTTACTTGGAGCTATATTTTTATTCACCACGTGATATGTGTTTTTCTTGGAGCGTCTTGTATGATTTGAGTCTTTGCTTTTTAGTTTACCACAATCATCTTTGCTGTACACACCTTTTGAGAGAGACACACATGATTCGGAAATTATTAGAATACTCTATGTGCTTCACTTATATCTTTTGAGCTATATAGTTTTGCTCTAGTACTTCACTTATATCTTTTAGAGCGCGGTGGTGGATTTGTTTTATAGAAACTATTGATCTCTCATGCTTCACTTATATTATTTTGAGAGTCTTAAATAGCATGGTAATTTGCTTAAATAATCCTAATATGCTAGGTATTCAAGATTAGTAAAAACTTTCTTATGCGTGTTTTGAATACTAAGAGAAGTTTGATGCTTGATGATTGTTTTGAGATATGGAGGTAGTGATATTAAAGTTGTGCTTGTTGAGTAGTTGTGAAATTGAGAAATACTTGTCTTGAAGTTTGCAAGTCCCGTAGCATGCACGTATGGTAAACGTTATGTAACAAATTTGAAACATGAGGTGTTCTTTGATTGTCTTCCTTATGAGTGGCGGTCGGGGACGAGCGATGGTCTTTTCCTACCAATCTATCCCCCTAGGAGCATGCGCGTAGTGCTTGGTTTTTGATGACTTGTAGATTTTTGCAATAAGTATGTGAGTTCTTTATGACTAATGTTGAGTCCATGGATTATACGCACTCTCACCTTTCCATCATTGCTAGCCTCTTCGGTACCGTGCATTGCCCTTTCTCATATTGAGAGTTGGTGCAAACTTCGCTGGTGCATCCAAACCCCGTGATATGATACGCTCTGTCACACATAAGCCTCCTTATATCTTCCTCAAAACAGCCACCATACCTACCTATTATGGCATTTCCATAGCCATTCCGAGATATATTGCCATGCAACTTTCCACCATCCTGTTTATCATGACACGTTCATCATTGTCATATTGCTTTGCATGATCATGTAGTTGACATCGTATTTGTGGCAAAGCCACCGTTCATAATTCTTTCATACATGTCACACTTGATTCATTGCATATCCTAGTACACCACCGGAGGCATTCATATAGTCATGCCTTGTTCTAGTATCGAGTTGTAATCATTGAGTTGTAAATAAATAGAAGTGTGATGATCATCATTTAATAGAGCATTGTAACAATATAAAAAAAGAGAAAGGCCAAAAAAGAAGGCCCAAAAAAGAGAAATTAAAAGGGACAACTCTACTATCTTTTTTCCACACTTGTGCTTCGAAGTAGCACCATGATCTTCATGATAGAGAGTCTCTTGTTTTGTTACTTTCATGTACTAGTGGGAATTTTTCATTATAGAACTTGGCTTGTATATTCCAACAACGGGCCTCCTCAAGTGCCCTAGGTCTTTGTGAGCAAGCAAGTTGGATGCACACCTACTAGTTTCTTTTGTTGAGCTTTCATACATTTTATAGCACTAGTGCATCCGTTGCATGGCAATCCCTACTCCTTGCATTAACATCAATCGATGGGCATCTCCATAGCCCATTGATTAGCCTCGTTGATGTGAGACTTTCTCTTTTTTTGTCTTCTCCACATAACCCCCATCATTATACTCTATTCCACCCATAGTGCTATATCCATGGATCACGCTCATGTATTGCATGAAGGTTTATAAAGTTTGAGATTACTAAAGTATGAAACAATTTCTTGGCTTGTCATAAGGATTGTGCATGATGAGAGCATTCTTGTGTGACGAAAATGGAGCATGACTAAACTATATGATTTTGTAGGGATGAACTTTCTCTGGCCATGTTATTTTGAGAAGACATAATTGCTTAGTTAGTATGCTTGAAGTATTATTATTTCTATGTCAATATTAAACTTTTATCTTGAATCTTTAGGATCTGAATATTCATGCCACAATTAAGAATTATTACATTGAAATTATGCCAAGTAGCATTCCACATCAAAAATTCTGTTTTTATCATTTACCTACTCGAGGACGAGTAGGAATTAAGCTTGGGGATGCTTGATACGTCTCCAACGTATCTATAATTTTTGATTGCTCCATGCTATATTATCTTCTGTTTTGGACATTATTGGGCTTTATTATACACTTTTATATTATTTTCGGGACTAACCTACTAACTGGAGGCCCAACCCAGAATTGATGTTTTTGCCTATTTTAGGGTTTTGAAGAAAAGGAATATCAAACGGAGTCCAAACAGAATGAAACTTTCGGGAACGTGATTTTTGGAACGAACAAGATCCAGGAGACTTGGACCCTACATCAAGCAACCAACAGGGAAGCCACGAGGTAGGGGGGCGCGCCTACCCCCCTAGGCGCGCCCTCCACCCTCGTGGGCCCCCTGTTGCTCCATCGACGTACTTCTTCCTCCTATATATTCCTACATACCCCGAAACGATCAGATACGGAGCCAAAACCCTAATTCCACCGCCGTAACTTTCTGTATCCACGAGATCCCATCTTGGGGCCTGTTCCGGAGCTCCGCCGAAGGAAGCATCGATCATGGAGGGCTTCTACATCAACACCATAGCCTCTCCGATGAAGCGTGAGTAGTTTATCTCAGACCTTCGGGTCCATAGTTATTAGCTAGATGGCTTCTTCTCTCTTTTTGGATCTCAATACAAAGTTCTCCACCTCTCCTGTGGAGATCTATTCGATGTAAACTTCTTTCGTGGTGTGTTTGTTGAGATCGATGAATTGTGGGTTTATGATCAAGTTTATCTATGAACAATATTTGAATCTTCTCTGAATTCTTTTATGTATGATTGGTTATCTTTGCAAGTCTCTTCTAATTATTAGTTTGGTTTTGCCTACTAGATTGATCTTTCTTGCAATGGGAGAAGTGCTTAGCTTTGGGTTCAATCTTGCAGTGTCCTTTCCTAGTGACAGTAGGGGCAGCAAGGCACATATTGTATTGTTGCCATCGAGGATAACAAGATGGGGTTTTTATTATATTGCATGAATTTATCCCTCTACATCATGTCATCTTGCTTAAGGCGTTACTCTGTTCTTATGAACTTAATACTTTAGATGCATGCTGGATAGCGGTCGATTTGTGGAGTAATAGTAGTAGATGCAGGCAGGAGTCGGTCTACTTGTCTCGGACGTGATGCCTATATACATGATCATACCTAGATATTCTCGTAACTATGCTCAATTCTGTCAATTGCTCAACAGTAATTTGTTCACCCACCGTAAAATACTTATGCTCTTGTGAGAAGCCACTGGTGAAACCTATGGCCCCCGGGTCTATCTTCATCATATTAATCTTCCAATACTTAGTTATTCTCATTGCTTTTATTTTACTTTGCATCTTTATCATAAAAATACCAAAAATATTATCTTATCATATCTATCAGATCTCACTCTCGTAAGTGACCGTGTAGGGATTAACAACCCCTTATCGCGTTGGTTGCGAGGATTTATTTGTTTTGTGCAGGTGCGAGGGACTCGCGCGTAGCCTCCTACTGGATTGATACCTTGGTTCTCCAAAACTGAGGGAAATACTTATGCTACTTTGCTGCATCACCCTTTCCTCTTCAAGGGAAAACCAACGCAGTGCTCAAGAGGTAGCTACTCCAAATCCTATTTTGTATTGCTAACGAAGCATAAAACTTCACTTTTGGAGGTGCCCACACTTTTCCAAACCATGAGATCCATGGGGGATAGAGCCAAGCCAAGAAACTGAGCTTTGTACGCGATGGACGCTGTGTAGATTCGATCATTGGAGTGCTTCGAAACAATATCGTCTTTGACTTGCTTGTTAAGGTGGTAATCGTGCACAAGCATCCATTAAGTTAAAAATTCCCAGATGTGGTCAATGAAGATTATGGTGTCAAGCTAGATCTTGAGAATCCACGCGTTTCCATTGAGGGTCTCACGCACCTTCCATTTTTTTCTCCTCGAAGCATCAAAGAGAAACAGTGCAATGTCCTTTGGCTTGCAGCCAAGGAGCCAAGGGGAATCCCAAAAAGGTGTTTTGGGAACATCCCCAATGGTGATAGTAGTAGAGGTATAGAAGAACTCATAGTCGTCGTTGGTGCAAGGGTTGCCAAGACCCACCCATTGTTGGGGAACGTAGCAATAATTCATAAAATTTCCTACGTGTCACCAAGATCAATCTATGGAGTCATCTAGCAACGAGGGAGGAGTGGATCTACATACCCTTGTAGATCGCGCGCGGAAGCGTTCAAGAGAACGGGGTTGATGGAGTCGTACTCGTCGTGATCCAAATCACCGATGATCCTAGCGCCGAACGGACGGCACCTCCGCGTTCAACACACGTACGGAGCAGCGACATCTCCTCCTTCTTGATCCAGCAAGGGGGAAGGAGAGGTTGATGGAGATCCAACAGCACGACAGCGTGGTGGTGGAAGTAGCGGGATTCCAACAGGGCTTCGCCAAGCGCTGCGGGAGGAGGGAGATGTGTCATGGGAGGGAGAGGGAGGCGCCAGGGCTTAGGTGCGGCTGCCCTCCCTTCCCCCCACTATATATAGGGCCAAGGGAGAGGGGGGGCACAGCCTTGGCCCTTCCTCCAAGGAAGGGTGCGGCCAGGGAGGAGTCCATCCTCCCCAAGGCACCTAGGAGGTGCCTTCCCCTTTAGGACTCTTTCTTTCCCTTATCTCTTGGTGCATGGGCCTCTTGGGGCTGGTTCCCTTGGACCATATAGGCCAAGGCGCACACCCCTACAGCCCATGTGGCCCCCCCGGGGCAGGTGGACCCCCTTGGTGGACCCCCGGACCCCTTTCGGCACTCCCGGTACAATACCGATAATGCGCGAAACTTTTCCGGCGACCAAAACAAGACTTCCCATATATAAATCTTTACCTCCGGAACTCCTCGTGACGTCCGGGATCTCATCCGGGACTCCGAACAACTTTCGGGTTACCGCATACTAATATCTCTATAACCCTAGCGTCACCGAACCTTAAGTGTGTAGACCCTACGGGTTCGGGAGACATGCAGACATGACCGAGATGACTCTCCGGTCAATAACCAACAGCGGGATCTGGATACCCATGTTGGCTCCCACATGTTCCATGATGATCTCATCAGATGAACCACAATGTCAAGGACTTAATCAATCCCGTATACAATTCCCTTTGTCTAGCGGTATGATACTTGCCCGAGATTCGATCGTCGGTATCCCGATACCTTGTTCAATCTCGTTACCGGCAAGTCTCTTTACTCGTTTCGTAACACATCATCCCGTGATCAACTCCTTGATCACATTGTGCACATTATGATGATGTCCTACCGAGTGGGCCCAGAGATACCTCTCCGTTTACACGAAGTGACAAATCCCAGTCTCGATTCGTGCCAACCCAACAGACACTTTCGGAGATACCTGTAGTGTACCTTTATAGCCACCCAGTTACGTTGTGACGTTTGGCACACCCAAAGCACTCCTACGGTATCCGGGAGTTGCACAATCTCATGGTCTAAGGAAATGATACTTGACATTAGAAAAGCTTTAGCATACGAACTACATGATCTTGTGCTAGGCTTAGGATTGGGTCTTTGTCCATCACATCATTCTCCTAATGATGTGATCCTGTTATCAATGACATCCAATGTCCATGGTCAGGAAACCGTAACCATCTATTGATCAACGAGATAGTCAACTAGAGGCTTACTAGGGACATGGTGTTGTCTATGTATCCACACATGTATCTGAGTTTCCTATCAATACAATTCTAGCATGGATAATAAACGATTATCATGAACAAGGAAATATAATAATAACTAATTTATTATTGCCTCTAGGGCATATTTCCAACACCCATAACTTGTGAGGTTCCTTCCTTTCATCCCAAAGCCATCGAAGATGTAGAGCACGAGCAAACTTGTCGGTGTTGAGCACTACTAGACCCCCATACTCACTTGGTCGACAAACTGTTTCCCAGTTTACCTTCCACTTGCCCCCTGTTGTCTTGTCCAAGCTGGACCAAAGGAAGGCCCTCTCAAGCTTGTTAAGACTATCAAGAGTGCTAGGTGGAACGATTAGTGGCGTGATGGAGAACACCGCTTGAGATGAAATGACCGACTTGACGAGGGTCGTGCGGTCGATGGTGGTGATAACCCCGATCTTCCCAAGTGACCAATTTGTTGGTTGTCTGGTCTTCAAGATATTGGAAATCCACCCTATTAATCTCGAGCATTCTTCAAAGCGTGTCGGATTCTCGGGCGTCTTTCCAGATGATTACTATTTTAAATACTTCCATAGAGAAAAACTAAGATGCTGAGAAAAAGCACAATTTTCTGATCCACCAGAAGTGCTCTCAAACATCTGGAAAGATTTGATTCCAGAAGGTACGTCATAAGAACATAAAGTAAACTAATGTTCATATGTCGTAGAAGTAAAATGCTTAATGATACCAATGCTGGAATTCAGAAATGTTAGCTGCAAGATGCTATCCAAAAGGCAGAAAAAAACCTATTCAGATAGTTTGAGTGTACAATTCCTAGAGTAGGCAAGGAGCAAACCCCAGGTTTCTGCTCAAACTCTCATATCATGTACAGTGGGACATGGTTTTCAGAAAACCAAAATTTTCCATTCTAATCCTGAGTACATTCTGCTTCCGAAATATTATTGGTTACACGGACAGGGAGATGCTTCTGGTTGGGGAACTTAGGCGCATATCCAATGGCTGGGAAGAAAGGGCCAAAAATAAAACAACCCATATATTTCTTTGAAACGCCTATGTCTGCACAAAGAATTAGACTCAATTTATTTCACTTACTACATCACAATGAAAAGAACATGAGTCCAAAATAGTGAAATAGCATAGAGAAGCACTGCAATCAAAACATACGAGCAGTCATTGTAAGCCACATTGATACGAATAATGGCATACAAAATATAAATCAAATATTATTGGAGGGGAGATTGTTGACCTGGTAGCAACGGTATCTTCCTAGCAGAACCATGAGACTACAAAAAATCCTAATGTATTGAAAATACATCCTTGCCAATTTCTTCAATAAGATAAATGGCCTTCTCGACCAGAAATCTTCTCCTTCAAAATGTACCTGGGCATGTAAAGATACAAAATTACCGATGAAATATCTGCAACACAAACTGAACCATATCAAATGCAGTTTTGGCTAAAGACTTTGCTGATAATAAACTTCTATCAAATAAATGGCATGTTGGACCAACATAGGAAAGCACCATAGGTTTCTCAATTTGGAATAGAAGAGCTCTTCGTAAATCTAACAAACTAAACAAAATCAAAAGACCGAGATAGCTATGGGGGCTCACCAAAGATATGGAGGCGATCAGCACCCAATGACCATATGCAAGGCTGCTGCTATGAGTATAAAGTAAACAATATGCAGACGTAGAATCTGTGGCTTGAGCAAGAAAATAAAGAATACTATCAAAAGGGGAAACACAAACCTTAGAGGGAAAGGTAGGTTCACCAATAAAATGGAAGCGACATCGATGAAATCTCCGTCACTACATGTGAACCTGAAGCAAAGTAAAAGCAAATGTGCATCAACATATATTAAGATTTTCTTGGGATTTGCTTCATCCTTTGAGCCGAACACTTGAATCTGTAACCTTCAGGGGTGAGCAATTTATGAAAGCATATCTCTCTCTAATTTATCAAATTCTTCTTTCTTATAATTGGAGAATCCTTTGTATTGGAATGAATAATGGGAGAAGGGTTGGCATGCTCGAACCTGACATGATGTGTGCGGAGAGAGATAACCATATCTCAGCACCAACACGATGCTGGGGGAAGCCTTCTTCTAGAACCAACAATCTATTTGTTTTCCTAACATATGCTTTTACGGCAGCTCTATCCAGTGGCCTGATTGATCGAAGGTTGATTACATATTAAACCATATCAGTAGAAAATAAGTTAGTATTCATGGCATGTACCACGTAGAAAAATCATATCGATAGTTACACTGAAAATATATTTTATGAAAGAAGTTACCTCGGCGCTGATTCCTTCCTTCGACAGCATTCAGCAGCCTGTAAACAAACTGAGCATTATAATATGTCAAAATAAAAATGCTGAGAGAGTAATTCAATCCAACAACAAAACATTTTATATTAGGACAAAAATACAAAGGAAAACCACAATTTCCAGAAGGGCAACTTTTATATCTATTTATCGAATAGAAAAGGCATATCAATGCAGCACATTAAAATCCTTTTAGAAAAGAAGATGTATCAAATCCTAAACAACATTAATCTTCCTCCCACGTTGTTTTACCAACTATAGCATGGCACACATTCCTGATTGGATGGACGTCCATTATGAAAAACAAGAACAAAACCACAAGCGAGCACACTGAACAATTTAGTGGTGAGTCAGACACAAGCTTCATAAGCAAGAATATTCTCTATCAAGGAGGCAGGATCATCCTACGTTATCCGGTGGAGTTTCAGAGCCACTGGGCTGAGCCACACCACAAGTTTCTCCTTCCATTAACCATCCCATGGACGGCGGCGGATGGATGGATGTTAAAGATGCAGTCGACGACGGAGATGCGGAGGAGGAAGATGCATCGACGGCGACGTCCATGGACACAGCGACTCGTGACCTCAGACTTGACTGCCTCGCGCAACACCGCCGTCTTGTTAATTGCCCATCAACATTACTTGCTCATCAATTTTGGCACATACATACTTGCATAGTCTTCCGCTCCACTGTCAGCATTTGCCAGTCCAATTCGTGCCTGCATGAACAACCAACTTCAGTTAAGGGCATTGTATAAAAGTAGGCACGTTATTAGATCAGAAGTGGTACGGAATAAACAATGATACATACGTAGTTCCTAATATTGACTAAATATTAAAGCAAGAACGTAATTTTCACACCAAGTAAGTCCTTACAGAAAATGCACATCAAAAGATAAGAGAATTTTCATGGACATGAAATAAATTAAATCTGACTGAATCCATTTTAACATATAATGAGACTAGCCAACTTGCCTCCACAGAGCTCCCCGATTGGGCCGTTCGTGGCCGTCCGATCATTGTAAAATTCCCACCCTGCCTCCCCTCGATTGTTGGATATTCACTGCATGTTTCACAAGTTATTTCTTTCACATGTGCATGACCGGAGGGCCGCTTCGTCTGTGGGGTCGTCATGTATTTGCTGGGTTCGTTGGTGTGCCTCCTGGAAATCCCATTGGTCCCCAATCCCCGCAGCCGCACGCCCGCACGCCTCCCTCCTCCCTCATCTCATCCGCCACCCCCACGAACTCAAGCCGCACACTCCTGCATCTGTCGTCCTCCCCCTCACTAGTCCGCCCCAAGCCCCTCCACATCCGTCCTCACATGCTCCACCCTGAGCCCGCCGATGGCGAAGCGCACCGCGAGGCCCCGAAGCAAGTCAACCAGAGCCCCTCTCACTAGAAAAAAATACACTTCCGTGATGATACGTGTTTGTCACAGTAGGTCACGTTTTTTGTCATGCATGTACATCCATGATGATTTTATGACAGAATCAAGACAGTCATACCTGTGCTGTCGTAGAAGTGTTCCATGACAATAACAGAATTATCATCATGGAAGTGTCCACTTCCGTGACGATAAATGGTGCGTCATCGAAGTGCTTTCGGCAAGGGTAACCGACACGTCGCATCCACCGTAATTGGTCACTGTTAAGTTATCGGGTTCCAGTTTGGATCCGATAACCCGTAAACAGCCCGGACCAATGGGGATTTTCCACGTGTAAAATCATCATTTGCTAGAGGAAACACGTGTCGGCTCATCGTTGGGACAGATGTCATCCACTCATTGGACAGAAGGCACCAATGATACATCGACACGTGGCACGTCCCAACAGAGGTTCATTCCTGTGAAAAGGCCGGCCCATTTGACTTGGTAAAAAGATAGCAGGCCGGCCCATGGAAAGCCTATTAACAGCATGTTCGCATATAGACCTTTACAGCCCGCTAACCCAGGGCCCGTTATGGCCTATCCAAATTAGGCCCAGTAGCGTCATCTGGGCCGTCCAATATGATTCCAGCCTGTTGTAACTTCCGGCCCATGTATGGCTCATGAAGTCTTTTGGCCCATATGAGGCACTTTGTAACTCTTGGCCCATTAACGGCCCGTGGTGAAACTGGCCCATAATGAACAATATATCGCTTTATACCCATTAACTGCCCATTATTCCATTGGGCCGTTTCAAGCCCATGTTATCTTTCGGCCTTCTCAGGGCCCA
This sequence comes from Triticum urartu, assembly GCF_003073215.2. Classification (NCBI taxonomy): domain Eukaryota; kingdom Viridiplantae; phylum Streptophyta; class Magnoliopsida; order Poales; family Poaceae; genus Triticum; species Triticum urartu. The sequence continues at coordinate 162,806,754 of NC_053025.1, forward strand.
CTTATTCTTGGCCTCATTTCCAGCATTCGGTTACTTATGTCCTGTTACTGGCCTTTCTGCTTGTGGGCCAAATTCAGCTTGTGGTTACAGTCGGCCCATTTGTGGCTCGTTAATCCGTTGGGCCATTTTCATAGCGTCCTCAAATACAGCTGATTAATGACGGCCCGTTATGGTTGGCCCATGAACGGATGATTCGAACTCTAGCCCGTTTACGGCCCATAATGCGGTCCTTTATTTGCCCATGTTTGGCCAATCGATCATACAGCCCGTAGAAGGCCCATTGATGCTACTCGTCGTAGAAAAGCCTAATGTTTCTACGGCCCGTAGGAGGCCCAGGGTCACTACAGTAAATATGTAGCCCATGGTTATTGTGGCCTAGTTTTAAAAAATAGGTTATTGTGGCCACTAGCAAACCGCGGAAAAAGAACTGCACTGACTACAGGCAAACAAATAAACAAGACAACAAGGAAATAAATAAGAAAGCAACTTACGCTAGGCTATCACGACTATTACACATATTACATCCACTGTGTCGTGGAATTGTCACGGCAGATGTCCTAGTGTGAGGACATAGTCGTGAGGCCAACACATCTATGTAGTAGCTTGAGAGGGGTTGATCGGGACGAGAGATGCGACACACAAGACAAGGATTTAGACAGCTTCGGGCCCTGGGAAACATCATTCGGTAATAACCCTACATGCTGTTTGTGGCTAGGTCTCATTATGCTCATGAGGGAGACGCCGGTAAGCCGGCTCTCCTCTAGTTGTGTCTAGCCCTAGAGATTGTTTCTTGATTGTCCCTCTTTGGGGAGCCCTGCCCCTCCTTATATAAGTTAGAGGGGCGGGTTACATGTGGAGTCCAAATAGGATTAAGACTAGCTTATCTTCTACTACAAGCCGGATATAAGTCCGGGTCTTGATTCCCTGTAAGGGAGATATTCCTCACGCCTTTCCTCTTTAAGTCGGCCCACCATCACATGAACCGGCCTACTGGGCCTTGGGCCTTGTCGCCCATCTGACCCGCCCGCCGGGTCTCCAATGAATCATAAACCGCCCGGTCCAAGCGGGTCACCAGTGAGTCGCCAAGCTCCAGCCGGGTCACACTTCCGGTCGGGTCATACTGCGGGGTATATCCCCGACACATTGAGACACCAATTTCAGTGATGAGCTTGGACTGAAGCATTTATATAAGTCATAGTTCTGCAAATCCTGCACAGAGTTTAAACAACATATGCCCTGGCGACTTAACGTCAAGAGCCAAGGCGGGTAACCACCCAAATGTAGTCTTACCCTGCACACAAGTAGATCACAAGAACCCTTGGCGGTTTACCGCAGGGCGGGTCATAATACCTCACATATAACCACTGTGATATTGAATTTGTACTGCCGGTTTATATGACATGTGCAGTAAGGGTGATAACCCAATCTTTAGAAGCCAATGCTTCCACATAGATGATGATTGTCATAAGCTGGCGACTTATAGTCAAAAAGTCAAACCGTGTTAAGCATAAACCACTCATATATATTTGAGATATGATCCAAAAAAGGACTCAAGTCAAACCCAAAAATTGTTCGCAAAAAATACTTAAAAAGTTTAAGACTTCTGATTCGTATACGATCAGAAAACCGTTCCAAAGGGGTTGAGCTAAGATTCAAATACGATCATATAGCCCCCAGTGGCTCTGGCATTGCCGATCAAGAGGGTACCGACATCTATGTTCTCTTTGGTTCGAATACGACCTATGTTTGAACAGGAAGCCCCCAAATGACCTTGAGAGTTGTTTAACGATGATGATTTGAATACGATCCACATCGAACCCAAAAGAGGTTAAGCTATGATTCGGATATGATCAGGAAGCCCCCTAGTGAGCTTGGCATTGTGTCGATCAAGAGGGTACCGACAGCTATGTTCTCTTTGGTTCGAATGCGACCTATGTTTGAACATGAAGCCCCCAAGTGACCATATAAGTTTTAACATTACATCGATCAAGAGGGTGCCGACAGCTGTGCTCGATGAGCAGGAAGCCCCCAAGTGACCATAATAAGATAAGTCGTAAGGCAGAATACCTATGTTTGAACCGCCCATCATAGCAACAAGTTATTTTTGGCAACCCTTAATTTTTCTTAGAACTTGAACTTCTGAGAGATTAATTCTTTTTGAACCGGAACTTTAAACCGGATTTGAAAGCTTCAAAAATTTGTGAGGGACAAATTTACCTTCAGCCAGATTTTAAACCGGATAAAAATTTGTGAGGGACAAATTTACCTTGGGCCGGATTTTGAACCGGATTTGAGAGCTTCAGTGCTTTGTGGGAGAAAGATGTCTCTTGAACCGGATTTTAACCAGAATCCTTATTTTAAGCCGGAAATCTTCTGATGGCTTTTAAATTTCTATTGATCTAGCAGTAATCTCCGGGGCCGGGTTATTTTTCCCTTCAATGACCCGGAGTTCTTGAATTTATTGAAACTGGCTAATTTTGCCAGGTCAAACCATTGTAGCCCCCAAGTCTCAAGACGACTCGAGGAGTTGGCTTGAGATTCTCCATATTTTACCATAGCAGAAGATGTATATCATTGGCGTTGATAGCGCGATGTGAACCCACAGAAGGTTGAGGTGACTGCGGCGAGTTATAAATGATCCCGTATGAGCCGTGTCAGCAACTCGGCCAATGGCTCCTTCCAACTGGTTGTTTGAAGTTAACCAAACTGTAGTGGCGGCGACTTGTGCGCCTGCCAATTGAACCATTCAGTACAGACGGCGGCTGATAATATATGATAATTTGCCTCCAATTTGTTGGAAGAAAATCGGGCTTCTCAAGTAGTGACTTACTCATACTCAATAAACAGCTCATCCAGACAAGTGCAGCCCGATGTGTTGATATAGACCAGGCCGAGAGAGACGGACGGTAAAGACGACCGTAACATTAGAGGCGGCTTAGACAGATGAACCGGTCACGGTGTTATACACCAGTGCGGATGGGCAAGTTTGTCCTCCTTGTTGTAAGCTGGCATGGTCGTGAGAGACGGCCACGGCGCTGTAAGCCGGCGCGGTCGCGAAAGACGGCCACGGCGTTGTAAGCCGGTGCAGGAGTCCGTTGAGTAACGATGACCACCTATGCCAAAAGATGTTGACGTGCCTCCATCTCCGCGATATAATATCACTTTTTTCCATAAATAATTGCCCTGCATAAACAATATTGCAGACCAAGGCAAAGATAAACTTGTTTTTTTGACAAAAACAACATGTGCTAATAAAACAAACTTGGATGGATATCACCTGATTTGTTTGGACGACGGATGATTCGTCTATCGCGACAGAAGGTGGCTCAAGCAGACCAGCGACTCAATATAGTTCCAACGGCTCAGGCAGACCGGCGACTTAATATAACCCCGGCGGCTCAAAGTGGCAAGGGCGGCTCAACGCTACTCCGGCGGGTTGATGTAGATTAAACTGCACGGGCGGCGACTTGCGCACACCTATTCCATCAGTAAGCGGGCGCAGATGCCGGTGCGTGATGGTGCTGACGTACACTTCATAGACACAACATGGCACCACCTTTGCTGCACATAAAAATATACAGACCAAAGTAATTGTTTTTTGATAAAAACAATATGTTTAATGAAATAAATTTGATGGATATCACCTTGATTTATTTCAGCGGCCATTCTGTACACAGACCCTGTGCCTCATAGCAATTGACCAGATTTTTTGAGCTACGTTGTCTTTGTCTCTGATTTGCAATTGCTGGAGCATGGTCCGTGTATCCGCCTTCTAGCGTGACGCTGACGGACGTTGTTGAAATTTCGCACAAACTACGCCGAATCGCTGGCATTTTTGTACACAAGTGTTATCTTAATCCCACGTGGGTACTATCAAGTGCCACTTTTAGAGCCGGTCAATCCAAAGGAATTTCTGCATGGCAATTTTTGCGTGAATACCAATGGCACTCTGCTTTGATCTTCATGCAATCTTGTCATCTAGCGGAGTCACAGTTTGAACCGTCTAATGCATGCAGCACCCTACCGTGTACGTAGGAAGTACTCACGCATACTTCTGCCTTGAAGTTTAACCCTCAACGGGCGTGTAATAGCGAATCAACCGAGCAGTTGGGCCCAGCCATCCCGCACAACAGCTGATGGGTGGTCGCTGCTTTCTATCTGTAAACCCCGAGTTTTGAACAGGCTGACAGTGCGTGGTGAAGAGGAAAAAATCCCCTGATATAGCCATGTTGGTCTTGCCCGGGTTGTAACAGAAGCGGGCTGAGGCGGCTCGAGGTGAGACCAGCAGAGAAGACTGCAGTAGAAGCTGCCGGCAGCTCAAGGCGGGATCCATCAGAAGCAGCTGGTGGAGACGAGCCATGGCAGCGGGCGGCTCAAGGTGCGGTCGACTCGAACACAGCCGGCAGCGGCGACTTGGAAACATGCCAAAGCGGCGGCTCAACGACGGCTGCGGGCGGCTCAACAAGGCGTGACAACAGATGCTGGTCGCGGCACAGCTGAAGAGGCCCGAGGCGAGGCCGGCCCGATGCAGCGGCGGGTCAACATACAAGGCGGAGAAGCGACAGCGCATCGGCGGCGGCTGAAGGGGCCCGTGGCGACTCAAAGCCTGCTCCGGCAGGCCGGATCGGAGACAGAGTCCGTGCCCACGACCCACTCCCCCTACGGGTCGTGGTTGGTTTGACCAATCCTTTTTGTCCTCGAGTTCGTTGCGTATACAACAATAATTGATGCAACGGATTCTTTTGCTGTCCGTCTCGGTGCGCCTGATGGATTACCGGAGGCTGCCATCACAAAAGGAAAGAAGGAAAGAACTCTTGTCACGGACTCGGCGGAAAAAATCCCTTCGATCTTCGCGAGTTACGGCGCTTGCACTCATGCAACCCTGATTTTCTCTTGATCTTTTGTAAATATTGAATACACCGTATTGATTGTGCGCCGACGACATGAACTTCTGTGCCGGCTCTTCTTTACCTAGCATATTGAGAGCTTCTCAATCTCTACGAGAGATTCCTTCAAAAACTCAACACCATCGTGTGCAGGCCCCACGGTGGACGCCAACTGTCGTGAAATTGTCACGGCAGATGTCCTAATGCGAGGACTTAGTCGTGAGGCCAACGCATTTATGTAATAGCTTGAGAGAGGTTGATCGGGACGAGAGACGCGACACACAAGACAAGGATTTAGACAGTTTCGGGCCCCGAGAAACATCATCCGGTAACAACCCTACATGTTGTTTGTGGCTAGGTCTCATTATACTCATGAGGGATATGTCGGTAAGCCGGCTCTCCTCTAGTTGTTTCTAGCCCTAAAGATTGTTTCTTCAATGTCCCTCTTTGGGGAGCCCTGCCCCTCCTTATATAAGTTAGAGGGGCGGGTTACATGTGGAGTCCAAATAGGATTAGGACTAGCTTATCTTCTACTACAAGCCGGATATAAGTCCGGCTCTTGATTCCTCAAGCCTTTCCTCTTTAAGTCGAACCACCGTCACATGAACCGGCCTACTGGGCCTTGTCACCCATCTGACCCGCCCGCCGGGTCTCCAATGAATCATAAACCGCCCGGTCCAAGCGGGTCGCCAGTGAGTCGCCAAGCTCCAGCCGGGTCACACTTCCGGCCGGGTCATACTGCGGGGTATATCCCCAACACATTGGACATCAAAGTTCACCACCAGTACAAATATAGGGAACAAAGTAGCATATCACATACACTGGTGGTCAAAGTTGGCGACCAGTGTAAATAAACCCACAGGAAAACAAGTCCAGAACTGAAACCACTTCAGAAGAGCTCAAGAAACAATATCCTGGGTACCCATAATGCTTACAAGATGCTTAATGAGCTTATTAACTTTCTCTTGTTTGGCGCTTAAATCCTCTAGCGCTTGTTGTTGCATAAGAAAGTATGCATCTGAATTCTGCAGGGACTTCCTTGGTCCTTCGAGTTCTTGCCATAGCACAACTGACTGATGCCTTTCAGCTTGTAGCTGAGACTGAAGAAGCCGAAGTGATTCAGGTAGCGAGTTTGAAGAACTTGTGCCAGCAGTACTGGTCAGTAACTCGAACACTACATCAACACATGACTGTGGGGTTTTCTCACTTTCTACAAGATCGTTTTTATCACCTTTTTTGGAGACCAATAGGGTTGTCTTACTATCTTGAACCTTATCTGCATTACTTTCTCTACCATTGCATAGTGGGGTGATCTTCTCCAATATTTTGTTTGCATACTACAAGAGAGACAAGCATACACATCACAGGTTTAGCATGTAGTATACGAAACTCATTTTGGTAAACCAGTTCGGTAGTAAGGTGGATAGGATAACAACATGAAACAAACATATATCTATGTACTATGGTCACTGTATTGTCCATATTATTCTAGTTTATGTTGCCAAATCAAGATAGAGACACAGTTCAACTCATATATTTTTAAGACACGACAGCATAGACAGAATGTATGTGTGAGAAACTACATAGCATTAGCAACACTTGTAATGTGCATCACATGAGAACATAATTGTTTATACAATTGAGATTGAAATCAACATAGAGGAAGAAGTTAGAACAACAATCTAGTTAAAGAAATAGGTTTAAAACATACCTGTTGCGCCATTGGAGTTTCAATTGGATCCTTCAAATTCGAAAGTAGTTGGTATGAGTAATACAGCGATGCAACAACAAAGGAGTATGGACCGTAGCTACGTAATTTGACCTGAGAATAGTTGCTCTTCTGTTTTAAACACGGAGTTTGGGTTCTGTAATGCCCACGATGCGGCTATAGCTCCCACGTGTCGAGGCACGACTTAGAGACATAACTGCATAGTGGTTTTGTCGCAAGAAGGGTCATCTTCACAAACATCCCATGTAATGAATAAGACAGGGATAAATACAGTTGGCTTACACTCGCCACGTCACACAATACATAAATAATTCATACATCATCCAAATACACTCATAGACCGACTACGGTTAAATCCGAATGAAAAGGAAGATAAACCCAAAATGCTAGATCCCCGATCGTCCCAGTTGGGCTCCACTACAGATCATCGGGAAACGACACATCGTAATGACCAAGGTCCTCGTCGAACTCCCACTTGAGTTTGGTAGCATCACTTGCACTAGTATCATCGGCACCTGCAACTGTTTGGAAGTATCCGTGAGTCACGAGGACTCAGCAATCTCACAGCCATGAGATCAAGACTATTTAAGCTTATGGGTAGGATAAGGCAATGAGGTGGAGCTGCAGCAAGCGCTAAGAAAATATGGTGCCTAACATACGCAAGTAAGAGTAAGATGAGAAGCTATGCAACAGTCGTGAAGCTACAAGTGATCAAGAAGTGATCCTGAAACTACTTACGTTCAAGCATAACACAAGACCGTGTTCACTTCCCGGACTCCGCCGAAAAGAGACCATCACGGCTACACACGCGATTGATTCATTTTAATTAAGTCAAGTGTCAAGTTCTCTACAACCGGATATTAACAAATTTCCATCTGCCACATAACCACGGGCATGGCTCTTGAAAGTTTATACCCTACAGGGGTGTCCCAACATAGTCCATTACAAGCTCTCACGATCAACGAAGGCTATTCCTTCTCCCAGAAAGACCTGATCAGTCTCGGAATCTCGGTCACAAGACATTTCGACAATGGTAAAACAAGACCAGCAAAGCCACCCGGTTCGGACCAACACTCAGAGGAGCACTGGCCCGAGGGGTTAAAATAAAGATGACCCTCGGGTCTGCAGAACCCAAGGGAAAGTTACAGGTTGTTAGGAAAATGTAAAACCAAGGTTGGGCCTTGCTGGAGGAGTTTTATTCAAAGCGAACTGTCAAGAGGGTCCCATAACCCCAACCGCGTAAGGAACGCAAAATCAAGGAACATAACACCGGTATGACGGAAACTAAGGCGGCAAGGGTGGAACAAAACACTAGGCATAAGGTCGAGCCTTCCAGCCTTTGCTAAGTATATAGATGCATTAATTAAAATAAGAGCCATAGTGATATCCCAACATATCCATGTTCCAACATGGAACAAACTTCAACTTCACCTGCAACTAACAACGCTATAAGAGGGGCTGAGAAAAAGCGGCAACATAGCCAAACAACGGTTTGCTAGGAAGGTGGGTTAGAGGCTTGACATGGCAATATGGGAGGCATGATATAACAAGTGGTAGGTAGCGCGACATAGCGATAGAACGAACAACTAGCAAGCAAATATAGAAGTGATATCGAGGGTATGGTTATCTTGCCTGCAAAGTTCTCTGAGTAGTTGAAAGCTTGATCCTCGTTAGCGTAGTCAACAAGTACCTCGCTCACATACTCATCTCCCGGCTCTACCCAAAGCAATAACACAAGCAATGGAACAACAATCAATCACGGTGCAATGCACAAGCAACATGATGCAATACATGGCATGATATGCAAGATATGATATGCAATGCATATGCGTGCTCTGGAAGAGAAAAAATGATCAAGGCATCAACTTTTCATAGCAAGTATGCTACTGGAAATATGAGGTGATTTCGGTCGTAATCGATATAAGGATCACCGGAAACGGATGCACGGTTTGCAAATAACAAGCAAAACAAGAATGATGCAAATCTGCGATTAACAGCATGATAGCACTTAGAATGCAATAAGAAACTAAGCTACTTTACTCAAACATAGCAACAAATCATATGGAAGTGAATTACACATGAAGCTATAAAAATAATGAACACTAAGCTCCTGCTAGTTCTCACTAGAACAAGATAAAAATAGCATGGAAAAAATGCAAATGATAACAGATTCACAAACTTAGAGAAAATACTAAGCATGACAAAACAGCATCATATAGCAATGTTTAGAGCTAGTAAACAACAAGCTACATGAACTTATCATGGCAAACAAAGGTATGGCATGCTAGTACTAAACACATAGAACAGAACTCCCTTACTGATATTTAACCAAAGAGGCACGGTGAATGATGTGGCACCCATGCAAACATGGAAAGTTATATAATCAGTTCCAGACTTAGTAGAAAAACAGAGCATGGCAGGAACAGATTCTTGATAGCAACTTTACAAGCTCATGCCACTCACCATAAAGAATTTCATGGCATAGCAAGGTAACCAACAGTAAGTAGACATGTTCAAGAATCTAAGAATGGTAAGATCAAGTTCATAGGGTGCATGCATCACTAGCAGAACACATGGAAATATTGAATAACATGTTAACAATCTGCCAGGAACAATATTTAGCAAACGTAGAGCAAGGAAATGACATGCTAGGGTGCTCCATAATTACAACCAGAGGCAGTAATGGATAGATCAATACCACATCTTCAAAACATGCTTAATAAACTAACTCAAAAGGAGCATGGATCTGATGGTAGCAACAAGTTTACATGGCATCAAAATGTAACAGGATAAGGACTTAGCAAAACTACTGTCTAAAATCAGCAACATTATGAAGCCTACTTTAATGCTTGTGCTAGTCACCACATAGATCAGAAAAATGGCATGATGGAGATCATAAAACATGTAGACATCATGCTCATAGGATGCACACACAGAATGCAACGAAAAAGACAAATCATCAAGTTCTGTTAAGAACCAGCAGTTAGCATCATATAGCACTCTTGCAATTAGGATAATGGCATCACTATGGACAGTAACATGCATGCAAATGTCACTAACAGGAAGAGCTTCACGAGACGAACATTTCAACATATCATATGCATGAATCGGATCTACGGGCACGGAGATATGGCATGATGAACATGGCATAAAAATAATAGGGATCTACGGGACTTAGTGGAATTCAGGGTTAAACAGAGCGGGCGATGGATAGCAAAAAGGCGCACGGGCGAAGTTTAGCAGGCAGACGCTCACCATAGCGGGCTGAGGCCCAGACGAGGAAGCAGGCCGAGGTCCGCGCAGTTGGGCTGGTGGGCGTGGTTATAGCCCACACGCGGGACCCACGTGGATGATGGTCGTGCTCGTCGTCCTCTCCACCGACTGAACAAAGTGGCGACGGCGGAGCTCGATCCAGCCTGGATCGCGCTGGATCCGAGGGCAAAGACGGCGGGGAGGCGAGGGGAGGCCGGATAGCGGCGGTGGAGGTCGGATCTGGGCAAGGGGGCTCCAGAGCGCTGCGGAACGACGGCGCCCACGTTCGCTGGCGCGGGATGAAGCTCGTCGGATCTGCCCGATCTGGACGAGGCAGTGGCAGGGAAAGCTTGAGGAGGCCGGTGGTGAAGTAGCGCGCTGGCGAGGTGATGCGAAGGAGGCGGGACGGTCCGGTGGCGCAAGGCGTCAGAGTTGTCGACGGGAGGCGGCAGATCCACTGGCGGTGGCGGTTGCAGGCGGGGGCAGCCGCGTGCGAGGGCAGGGAGCGAGAGGAGGGCGCGGCGCGCGGGCCCGAACCGGGTCCGACGGGCCGCGGCGAAGGCGGGAGGAGAGAGAGGCGATGTGTCATGCGGCGGTTGGACGAGGACGGCGGCGCTGCTAACTTGGCATGACCGGATTGGCCGGACGACGTGGAGAACGGACATGTCCAGCGTGGTGCGGACGTGTCCGGCGGCGCGAGGATGAAGAAGGCTAGGGTTTCACCCAAAATTTCGGAGGGAGAAGCTAATTTATAGGTAGAGGGAGCTAGGAGAGTCCAAATGAGGTGCGGTTTTCGTCCACACGATCGTGATCCAACAACGTAGAGCATGGAGGTTGTTTAGATGGGTTAGTGGGCTGTTTTGGATGGGTGTTGGGCTGCAACCCAAGAGAGGCTTTTGCGGTTACCCGGTTAACCGTTGGGGCATTAAACGACCTCCAAATGGAACGAAATTTGACATGCGGTCTACCGGTGATGTACCAAGGCCACCTGACAAATATCGACCAATTCCGAGAACGTTTTTCTCTCGCTCATGAACAAAGATTAGAGGGGTGCAACGGGTACACGAGAGAGTGTCGGATTGCGAAACGGACAATAGAGAAAATGCTCGGGTGCATGGGAAGATCATGAATGCAACTGAGATGCACATGATGACATGAGATGAAATGCATGACATGAACAAAAACCAAAACGATGACAAAAACCCAACCATGAAGGGAAGATCATATCACAAAGCCAAAAATGGCAAGAGTCGGAGTTACAAATATGGAAAGTTACATCCGGGGTGTTACAACACTCCACCACTACAAGAGGATCTCGTCCCGAGATCTAGGATGGCACCGGAGAGAAGCAGAAAAGAAAGAGGAGAGGTGAAACTAAGTTGCTTCTTGTACAAAGGAGTGAAACCAAAGAACCTTGAGAGGTTAAACAATTTTGAGAAAAGAATACAATGGAGATGAATCAAGTTGAAGACACTCCGTTAGAAAAGAGGAACAAGGAACAGTGCGAGAACCTTGTAGGTTGAAAGACAAGAATGAAGAGCTCCAGCGACAAGGAAGGACATGTAACCACTTCGGTTAAATGGATAAGCACGAAAAGAACACGATCCTCACAATTCGAGATGATGAGTGAAAAGAGCAACATCACGATGCCCCCGGAAGAAATAATAGAAGATAGGTCATTGGAATAAAAGAATGGAGAAGGAAATGCCAACTTCTACCACTAATGAGCTTGGAAAACACCCTTCCAAGAAGGTTACAGCGGAGTTTTTGGAAAACCATCAACGAAACGAATAAGCTTGTGGTGGGCTTATGGAAAAACATCTCAAAATTATGAGGTGACAACCTACCACTAACGGAAACAATAGATTGGATTGATTTAAACAAGGATACTAGAAACTTATTTCACCGGGAGAATAAATGAAGAACTTGGGTCATTTATAAGCACCATAAATAAGCAATAATCCCTAGGGAAAGCTTTAGGTGAAATATAACCCAAGATAACTCCAATGAAGAGATTGATGGGTTGCAAAGGATCTCATGAATGAATTGAAAATGAAGGGTTTAAAATATGTCATTCCGGACAACTTGTGAATCATGAAACACAAAGGGAAATTGTCAAGAGTGACATAACACCACCTCAAAAGAAAAGAGAGAAAGAATTGCACTTCGGAATGCAAGATGAAGAATGCTTGAATTCCTCAAAACAAGACATGTGTTGAACACCATGTTTATTTTAGAGTATAGCTTGGCGGAACTTAACTTCAAGAGAAATCTTGAAGAATAATTGAAGAATGAAAGGAATTCGTGATGAACCACCATGTAGAGCCTCCATGAAGAACTCCGGTAATAAAAGGATGAAAAGAATAAGATTGGATCCTTGCAATTGTTTAGATGGATCTTCGCGATGAGAAAATTGAGAGAGCTTAGAACACCAGGAGACAAGACGAACAACTTGAAACTAAGAATTTATTCCTCCTCAACAAACTCTGAAGGAAGGGGTTAATCACTTGGATAAACAAGAATAAGAATTATGTTATGCGTATCCTTCATCAATTTAAATTGATGAAAAGCAAAGGATTTAGCATACTACTTATTCACATTTAAGAGAGGATTGATATAGCTCAAACTTGGAATAGTCTTCGACGAATCACCGGTAGGATTGGTAAGAACGAATGAATTGATACGATAGCAAACGAGGGGAATCTTGAACAAACAACCGTAAGAATTGAAAACGATTGAAGACAAGAGAATGGCTCTCTGGGAAGCATTATAAATGCACGAAGATACTTGAGTGAATTTAGATACAAGATGACGAAGAGATCACGAACTGATTAGAGAATACTTGAATGATGCACTGGTAAGATTTGGAGAATGAGAGCTGAAAGCTGAGAATGAGTAATGTTCGAAAAGATGGCCTTCATCGGAAAGAAATGGAAACAACTCATGAAATGCTCCGGATGGGTGAAAAGAATTCTCACAATCAAAAACAATTATGAGAGGATGGCATCAAGCTAGAATCACGAATCTTTGAGAGAAGGGATAAGATTTGGAGGAAAAACTCTTCTTCGGTCTTCAAAATCCGAGAATGACGACGAGAAACACCACCATGAATTATTGAGGCACTCTAGAATGAAATTAGAAAGGTTGAACCAACGATGAAAAAAATTGAAAGATCTTGGAGAAAGATATATGACTTATGATAATTCATTCTTACGTCAAACTTTGAAAGAATTTGAGAATAACTCTAGAAAAATTAGAAGAGTCAGGTAAGATCCTGGGAAAAGACATGTGGGTTAGGGCCCACTCCAAAGACACACCGTTGAATGATTTAAAAGAGAGAGATTGCGCTGGTTGAATTAAATGGCTCAAAAGAGGTAACAACCTCGAGATATCTTGAACGGATTAGGAATGAATACACGAATCTCCTGAGATATCTTCGGTAGTCCAGAACAATGAATGGCGAGAAGTGGATGATTAAGAGGTGCACCGGCATGAGAAAACATTTGAAACAAGGAAAGGAATGTGATCAACACTGAAGGCTTGAATTTTGTCCCCCAGAGAAGAAAAAGAATGATGAATGATGAACTTGAAACTTCCTTAATATCTTCTTGAGAATCACCGGATAAGAACAATGAAAGAAAAGAATGAAGATACTTCACATCCATAAGATGGATACTTGATTAAGAAATCCGAGTCCTTGAAGAAAGGGGTGGGAGGGCGGGAAAACAAAGACAACTTGGGGACAGATGAAACGAACAACGTTGGGAAAACTGTGAGGTGATCTTGCGAATGGGGAGGATGATGGGATCATCTTGAAGAGAAGCGCACCAGATGGAAATAGAATTGGGATGACAATCTTGACCAACAAGGATTAGTATTCACATAGGAATATGAGAACACCGGTTAGGAAAGGTATGGAATCAACACTTGACTTGAAGCAACTCAAATACCACAACTCAAAACAAAAGAAACGATTGGGCTTGCAGAATAAGCCGGAAACAAACATATGATAGACCCCATATCATATCATGTGTCTATTGGAAAGATATCGTACGAGATACTTGAATTCCCACCTATAAACTCCCGAAACTTTCTGGTTATGCAATATGGTGTTGGGTATACAGGGAGGCATAATATATATCACACAACTAACAAGCCCTACATTCCAACTGTGTCTATCCGTCAACACATAATCAAGAAACCTTCGGAAATCATGTACCTCAACCTTCGAAAAGCATCCGTTATACGAGTTATGGCAATACTCCCGAACTCCCGCCCTAATACAGGGTGGCGTCGAGGTTATCTCACCAACAACTACATAAAAGAGATTTTTGATGTCGGCAAACTCAGGTATTCCAGAACTTCAACGATAAAATTGTGACGACAACACCTCGGAGCTCAACTCCCCGAGACACTGCCACAACCCCTAAATGTTAGGAGGCACCAAGAACAATGTTCTCGTCACAAGAATATCGAAACGATTCCAAGATACCCGCGTGATCCTAAAAACAATTCGTGAAATTTGAGGAGAGGAAAGTCAAAACATCTACGTCAGGAGGCCTTACCAGAGCGACGAAGGGACTGAGGAGTAAAAAGAATCCTACTCTCTAATATATATATAATCCTAAGACTCAAAACATTTTATTCTAGACTCAACAACGTCAGCGATTCGATCAAGAAGGGGGCTTCTAAGTCGGGGATGGCTCTGATTACCAACTTGTAACGCCCACGATGTGGCTATAGCTTCCGCGTGTCGAGGCACGACTTAGAGACATAACCACATAGTGGTTTTGTCGCAAGAAGGGTCATCTTCACAAACTTCTCGTGTAATGAATAAGACAGGGATAAATAGAGTTGGCTTACACTCGCCACATCACACAACACATAAATAATTCATACATCATCCAAATACACACATACACCGACTATGGTTAAATCTGAATGAAAAGGGAGATAAACCCCAAATGCTAGATCCCCAATCGTCCCAACTGGGCTCCACTACTGACCATCGAGAAACGACACATAGTAACGACTAAGGTCCTCATCAAACTCCCAATTGAGTTCGGTAGCATCACCTGCATTGGTATCATCAGCACCTGCAACTGTTTGGAAGTATCCGTGAGTCACGAGGACTCAGCAATCTCACACCCCGAGATCAATACTATTTAAGCTTATGGGTGGGATAAGGTAATGAGGTGGAGCTACAGCAAGCGCTTAGCAAATATGGTGGCTAACATACACAAGTAAGAGTAAGATGAGAAGCTATGCAACGGTCGTGAAGCTACAAGTGATCAAGAAGTGATCCTGAAACTACTTAAGTTCAAGCATAACACAAGACCGTGTTCACTTCCCGGACTCCACCGAAAAGAGACCATGACGGCTACACATGCGGTTGATTCATTTTAATTAAGTCAAGTGTCAAGTTCTCTACAACCGGATATTAACAAATTCCCATCTGCCACATAACCGCGGGCACGTCTCTTGAAAGTTTATACCCTGCAGTGGTGTCCCAACTTAGCCCATTACAAGCTCTCATGATCAATGAAGGATATTCCTTCTCCTGGCAAGACCTGGTCAGTCTTGGAATCCCGGTTACAAGACATTTCGACAATGGTAAAACAAGACCAGCAAAGCCACCCAACTGTGCCAACAAATCTCGATAGGAGCTGCACATATCTCGTTCTCAGTGCACACCGGATAGGTCAAGCTATGAGTAAAACCAACCCTTAAGTTTCCCCGAGGTGGCCCCGCAGGTTGCCCGGTTCGGTCCAACACTCAGAGGAGCACTGGCCCAGGAGGGTTAAAATAAAAATGACCCTGGGGTCTGCAGAACCCAAAGGAAAGTTATAGGTTGTTAGGAAAATGTAAAACCAAGGTTGGGCCTTGCTTTATGAGTTTTATTCAAAGCGAACTGTCAAGGGGGTCCCATAACCCCAACCGTGCAAGGAACGCAAAATCAGGGAACATAACACCGGTATGATGGAAACTAAGGCGGCAAGAGTGGAACACAACACCCGGCATAAGGCCGAGCCTTCCACCCTTTACCAAGTATATAGATGCATTAATTAAAATAAGAGCCATAGTGATATCCAAACATATCCATGTTCCAACACGGAACAAACTTCAACTTCACCTGGAACTAACAACACTATAAGAGGGGCTGAGCAAAAGCGGCAACATAGCCAAACAACGGTTTGCTAGGAAGGTGGGTTAGAGGCTTGACATGGAAATATGGGAGGCATGATATAACATGTGGTAGGTAGCACGACATAGCGATAGAACAAACAACTAGCAAGCAAAGATAGAAGTGATATCAAGGGTATGGTCATCTTGCCTGCAAAGTTCTCTGAGTAGTCCAAAGCTTGATCCTCATTAGCATTATCAGCAGGTTCCTCGCTCACGTACTCGTCTCCCGGCTCTACCCAAATCAAGAAGACAAGCAACGGAACAACAATCAATCATGGTGCAATGCACAAGCAACATGATGCAATACGTGGCATGATATGCAAGATATGATATGCAATGCATATGCGTGCTCCGGAAGGAAAAAAGTGATCAAGGCATCAACTTGTTATAGCAAGTACGCCGCTAGAAAGATGAGGTGATTTCGGTCGAAATCGATATAAGGATCACCGGAAATGGATGCATGGTTTGCAAATGACAAGCAAAACAAGAATGACGCAAATCTGCTATTAACAACATGATAGCACTTAGAATGCAATAAGAAACTAAGCTACTGCACTTAACATAGCAAAACAGCATATGGTAGTGAAGTACACATGAAGATCTACAAATAATGAACACTAATCTCCTGCTAGTTCTCACTAGAACAAGCTCAAAATAGCATGACAAAAATGCAAATGATAACAGATTCACAGACTTGGAGAAAATACTAAGCATGACAAAACATCATCATATAGCAATGTTTAGAGCTAGCAAACAACAAGCTACAGGAACTTATCATGGCAAACAAAGGAATAGTATGCTTGTACTAAACACACAGAACAAAACTACCTTACTGTTCTTTAACCACAGAGCCATGGAAAAATGATGTGGCACCCATGCAAACATGGCAAGGTATATAATCAGTTTCAGACTTAGTAGAAAAACAGAGCATGACAGGAACAGTTTCTTGATAGCAACTTTACAAGCTTATGCCACTCACCAGAAACAATTTCATGGCATAGAGAGGTAACCAACAGTAATTAGACATGTCCAATAAGCTAAGCATGGCAAGATCAAGTTCATATGGTGCATGCATCGCTAGCAAAACACATGGCAATATTGAATAAACATGTTAACAATCTGCCAGGAACAATATTTAGCAAAAGTAGAGCAAGGAAATGACATGCGAAATTGCTCCATAATTACAACCAGAGGCATGAACGGATAGAGCAATAACACATCGTCAAAACATTATTAATGAACTAACTCAAAAGGTGCATGGATCTCATGGTAGGAGCAAGTTTACATGGCATCAAAATGTATGAGGATAAGGACTTAGCAAAACTACTAAGTGTCTGAAATCAGCAACATTATGAAGCCTACTTTGCATGCTTATGCTAGTCATGACATAGATCACATAAATACAAGACTTGCACCCCTCTAAAGATGGAACGATGGATATCATAACACATGTAGACATCATGCTGATAGGATGCGCACACAGAATGTAACGAAAAAGACAAATCATCAAGTTCTATTAAGAACCAGCAGTTAGCATCATATAGCACTCTTGCAACGAGGATAATGGCATCACTATGGACAGTAACATGCATGCAAATGTCACTACGAGGAAGAGCTTCACGAGATGAACATTTCAACATATCATATGCATGAATCGGATCTACGGGCACAGAGATATGGCATGATGAACAGGTCATAAAAATAATAGGGATCTCCGGGACTTGGTGGAATTCAGGGTTAAACAGAGTGGGCGAGGGATAGCAAAAAGGCCACGGGCGACGTTTAGCAGGCTGGCGCTCACCATAGCGGGCTGACGCCCAGACAAGGAAGCATGACGAGGTCCACACAGCTGGGCCGGTGGGCGCAGTTATAGACCTCGTGCGGGGCCCATGCAGAGGATCATCGTGGCTGTCGTCCTCCCCACCGACGTGAACAAAGTGGTGGCGGCGGAGCTCGATCCGGCCTGGATCGGGTCGGATCCAAGGGCGGAGACGGCGGGGAGGCGAGGGGAGGCCGGATTGCGGCGGTGAAGGCCGGATCTGGGCGAGGGGGCCCTGAAGTGCTGCGGAACAGTGGTGCCCACGTTCGTCGGCGCGGGCCGAAGCTCGCCGGATCCGCCCGATCCGGACGAGGCAGGTAAAGCCTGAGGAGGCCGGTGGCGAAGTAGCCCACTGGTGAGGTGACGCGAAGGAGACGGGATAGTCCGGTGGCACAGGGTGTCGGAGTTGACGATGGGAGGCGGCGGATCAGTTGGCGCCGGCGGTTGCAGGCGGGGGCGGCCGCATGCGAGGGCAGGGAGTGGGAGGTGGGCACGGCGCGTGGGCCTGGGCGGGCCCGAACCGGGTTCGACGGGTCGCGGCGGAGGCGAGAGGAGAGAGAGGCGACGTGGCATGCGGCGGTTGGATGAGGACGGCGGTGCTACTGACGTGGCATGACCGGATTGGCCGGGCGACGTGGAGAACAGACATGTCCGGCGCAGCGCGGACGTGTCCGGCGGTGCGAGGATAAAGAAGGCTAGGGTTTCGCCCGAAATTTCAGAGGGAGAGGCTAATTTATAGGTAGAGGGAGCAAGGAGAGTCCAAATGAGGTGTGGTTTTCGCCCACACGATCATGATGCAACGACGGAGAGCATGGATGGGGTTTAGATGGTTTAGTGGGCTGTTTTGGAGGGGTGTTGGGCTGCAACACAAGAGAGGCTTTTGCGGTTACCTGGTTAACTTTTGGGGCATCAAATTACCTCCAAATGGAACGAAATTTGACAGGCGGTCTACCGGTGATGTACCAAGGCCACTTGAAAAATCTCGACCCATTCGGAGAACATTTTTCTCCCTCTCATGAAAAGAGATTAGAGGGGTGCAACGGGTACACGAGAGAGTGTCGGACTGAGAAATGGACAACAGAGAAAATGCTCGGGTGCATGGGACGAACATGAATGCAACTGAGATGCACATGATGACATGAGATGAAATGCATGACATGAACAAAAAGCAAAATGAAGACAAAAACCCAACCACAAAGGGAATATCATATCACAAAGCCGAAAATGGCAAGAGTCAGAGTTACTAATATGGGAAGTTACATCCGGGGTGTTATATGTTCACTATGGTGGTCTTCGTGCTTTGGGCACGGCAGTTGCTTTACAAACTGCTCGTGTGGGGGTACTTTGTGGTGGACATGGTGTTGTGTCCACTAGAAGTGGGTTACTGCTACCTCTTGAGCATGCATTGGTTTTCCCTTGAAGAGGAAAGGGTGATGCAGCAAAGTAGCGTAAGTATTTCACTCAGTTTTGAGAACCAAGGTATCAATCCAGTAGGAGACAACACACGTCACCTAGTACCTGCACAAACAATCAAGGACCTTGCAACCAACGCGATAAAGGGGTTGTCAATCCCTTCACAGTCACTTGCAAAAATGAGACCTGATAAAGATAGTAAAATAAATATTTTTGGTATTTTTTGTTGTATAGATTGGAAAGTAAAGATTGTGAAATAGTAAAAGAGATGCGATGTAAATAAAAGAGATGCAATATAATAAGAAAGAGACCCGGGGGTCATAGGTTTCACTAGTGGCTTCTCTCGAGATAGCATGTATTACGATGGGTGAACAAATTACTGTCGAGCAATTGATAGAAAAGCGCATAGTTATGATAATATCTAAGGCAATGATCATGAATATAGGCATCACGTCTGTGTCAAGTATATCGAAACGATTCTGCATCTACTACTATTACTCCACACATCGACCGCTATCCAGCATGCCTCTAGAGTATTAAGTTCATAAGAACAGAGTAACGCATTAAGCAAGATGACATGATGTAGAGGGATAAACTCAAACAATGTGATATAAACCCCATCTTTTTATCCTGGATGAAAACAATTCAATATGTGCCTTGCTGCCCCTATTGTCACTGGGAAAGGACACCGCAAGATTGAACCCAAAGCTAAGCACTTCTCCCATTGCAAGAAAGATCAATCTAGTAGGCCAAACTAAACTGATAATTCGAAGAGACTTGCAAAGATATCATATCATTCATATAAGAATTCAAAGAAGAACCACATAATATTCATATATAATCTTGTTTATAAACCCACAATTCATCGGATCTCAGCAAACACACCGCAAAAGAGTATTACATCGAATAGATCTCCAAGAAAATCGAGGAGAACTTTGTATTGAGAATCAAAGAGAGAGAGAAGAAGCCATCTAGCTAATAACTATGGACCCGAAGGTTTGTGGTAAAGTACTCACGCTTCATCGGAGAGGCTATGGTGTTGATGTAGAAGCCCTCCGTGATCGAATCCCCCTCCGGCAGATCACTGGAAGAGGCCCCAAGATGGGATCTCACGCATACAGAAGGTTGCAGCGGTGGAAAAGTGGTTTTGTGGCTCTCTACGATCGGTCTAGGGTATAAGAGTATATATATAGGCGAAAGAAGTACGTCGGTGGAGCTAAGAGGGGCCCATGAGGGTGGGGACGCCTACCCCCCTGGGCGTGCCCTCGTGCCTCGTGGCCGCCTCGTGGCGTTCCAGACTTCCACTCCAAGTCTCCTGGTTTGCTTTCGGTCCAAGAAAGATCATCGCGAAGGTTTCATTCCATTTGGATTCCGTTTGCTATTCCTTTTCTATGAAACTCTAAAATAGGCAAAAAAAAAAGAAACTGGCACTGGGCCTCCGGTTAATAGGTTAGTCCCAAAAATAATATAAAAGAGCATATTAAAGCCCATTAAGCATCCAAAACAGATAATATAATAGCATGGAACAATCAAAAATTATAGATACGTTGGAGACGTATCAAGCATCCCCAAGCTTAACTCCCTCTCGTCCTTGAGTAGGTAAATGATAAAAACGGAATTTTTTATGTGGAATGCTACATAACATAATTATAAATGTAATTTTCTTTATTGCGGCATGAATGTTCAGATCCGAGAGATTCAAAACAAAAGTTTAATATTGACATAATAATAATAATACTTCAAGCATACTAACAAAGTAATCATGTCTTCTCAAAATAACATGGCCAAAGAAAGCTATCCCTACAAAATCATAGAGTCTGGCTATGCTCTATCTTCATCACACAAAATATTTAAATCATGCACAACCCCGATGACAGGACAAGCAATTGTTTCATACTTTTGATGTTCTCAAACTTTTTCAATCCTCACGCAATACATGAGCGTCAGCCACGGACATAGCACTATAGGTGGAATAGAATGGTGGTTGTGGAGAAGACAAAAAAGGAGAAGATAGTCTCACATCAACTAGGCATATCAATGGGTTATGGAGATGCCTATCAATAGATATCAATGTGACTGAGTAGGGATTGCCATGCAACGGATGCACTAGAGCTATAAGTGTATGAAAGCTCAAAAAGAAACTAAGTGGGTGTGCATCCAACTTGCTTGCTCACGAAGACCTAGGGAATTTTGAGGAAGCCCATCACTGGAGTATACAAGCCAAGTTCTATAATGAAAAATTCCCACTAGTATATGAAAGTGACAAAATAGAAGACTCTCTATCATGAAGATCATGGTGCTACTTTGAAGCACAAGTGTGGAAAAGGATAGTAGCATTGTCCCTTCTCTCTTTTTCTCTCATTTTTTTATTTGGGCCTTTCTCTTTTTTTATGGCCTCTTTTTTTCTTTTTTTTCTTTTTCATCTGGAGTCTCATCCCGACTTGTGGGGGAATCAGAGTCTCCATCATCCTTTTCTCACTGGGACAATGCTCTAATAATGAAGATCATCACACTTTTATTTACTTACAACTCGATACTTAGAACAAAATATGACTCTATGTAAATGCCTCCGGCGGTGTACCGGGATGTGCAATGAATCAAGAGTGACATGTATGAAAGAATTATGAAGGTGGCTTTGCCACAAATACGATGTAAACTACATGATCATGCAAAGCAATATGACAATGATGAAGCGTGTCATAATAAACGGAATGGTGGAAAGTTACATGGCAATATATCTCGGAATGGCTTTGGAAATGACATAATAGGTAGGTATGGTGGCTGTTTTGAGGAAGGTAAATGGTGGGTTTACGGTACCGGTGAAAGTTGCACCGTACTAGAGAGGCTAGCAACGATGGAAGCGTGAGAGTGTGTATAATCCATGGACTCAACATTAGTCATAAAGAACTCACGTACTTATTGCAAAAGTCTATTAGTTATCGAAACAAAGTACTACACGCATGCTCCTAGGGGGGGTAGATTGGTGGGAAAAGACCATCGCTCATCCCCGACCGCCACTCACAAGGAAGACAATCAAAAAATAAATCATGCTCCTACTTCATCACATAACGGTTGACCATATGTGCATGCTATGGGAATCACAAACTTTAACAGAAGTATCTCTCAAATTCACAACTACTCAACTAGCATGACTCTCATATCACCATCTTCATATCTCAAAACAATCATAAGGAATCAAACTTCTCATAGTATTCAATGCACTTTATATGATAGCTTTTATTATACCCATCTTGGATGCCCATCATATTAGGACTAATTCTATAGCCAAAGAAAATTACCATGCTGTTCTAGAAGATTCTCAAAATAATATAAGTTAAGCATGAGAGATCAATAACTTCTATAAAATAAACCACCACCGTGCTCTAAAAAGATACAAGTGAAGCACTAGAGCAAAATTATCTAGCTCAAAAGATATAAGTGAACCACATAGAGTATTCTAATAAATTTTGATTCATGCGTGTCTCTCCCAAAAGGTGTGTACAGCAAAGATGATTGTGGGCAACTAAAAAGAAAAGACTCAAATCATACAAGACGCTCCGGGCAAAACACATATCATGTGGTGAATAAAAATATAGCCTCAAGTGAAGTTACAGATAGACGAAGATGAAAGAGGGGATGCCCCGCCTTCCGGGGCATCCCCAAGCTTAGGCTTTTGGTTGTCCTTGAATTTTACCTTGGGGTGACTTGGGCATCCCCAAGCTTAGTCTTTTGCCACTCCTTATTCCAAATCAATCAAATCTTTACCCAAAAACTTGAAAACTTCACAACACAAAACTTCAAGAGAAAATCTCATGAGCTCCATTAGTATAAGAAAATAAATGTAACACCCACAATGCGGCTATATCTCCTACGTGTCGAGGCACAAATTAGAGGCATAGTCGCATGGTAGGCATGTCGCAAGAGGGGTAATCTTTACACATCCCATGTACTGAACAAGAAGGGGATAAAGAGTCGGCTTACAATCGCCACTTCATGCAATACATAAATAATCCATACATCATCCAAAGTACAATCAAAGGTCCGACTACGGAATCAAAATAAAGGAAGACAACCCCAAATGCTAGATCCCCGATCGTCCCAACTGGGCTCCACTACTGATCATCAGGAAAGGAAACATAATAGCGACCCAAGTCTTCGTTGAACCGCCACTTGAGTTCGGTAGCGTCCCCTACACTGGCATCATCGGCACCTGCATCTATTTGGAAGTATCCGTGAGTCACAAGGACTCAACAATCTCACACCCACGCGATCAAGACTATTTAAGCTTAAGGGTAGGAAAGGTAGTAAGGTGGAGCTGCAGCAAGCACTAAGCATATATGGTGGCTAACATACGCAAAAGAGAGCGAGAAGAGAAGCAACGCACGGTCGAGAAGCTATCAATGATCAAGAAGTGATCCTAAAACTACTTACGTTCAAGCATAACACAAGACCGTGTTCTCTTCCCGGACTCCGCCGAAAAGAGACCATCACGTCTACATACGCGGTTGATTCATTTTAATTAAGTTAAGTGCCAAGTTCTCTACAACCGGATATTAACAAATTCCCATCTGCCCATAACCGCGGGCACGGCTTTCGAAAGTTCAAACCCTGCAGGGGTGTCCCAACTTAGCCCAGCACAAGCTCTCACGGTCAATGAAGGATATTGCTTCTCCCGGGAAGACCCGATCAGTCTCGGAATCCCGGTTACAAGACATTTCGACAATGGTAAAACAAGACCAGCAAAGCCTGCCGATGTGCTGAAAAATCCCGATAGGAGTCGCATGTATCTCGTTCTCAAGGCACACCAGATGGGCCAGACATTGGGTTGGCATAGACCCTGGTTGCCCAAGGGGCACCGGACATCGTCCAGTTTGGACCAACACTCAGAGGAGCACTGGCCTCGGGTTTAAAATAAAGATGACCCTTGAGTCCGTGGAACCCAAAGGAAAAAGGCTTAGGTAGGAAAATGGTAAAACCAAGGTTGGGCCTTGCTGGAGGAGTTTTATTCAAAGCAAACTATCAAGGGGTTCCCATAACACCCAACCGCGTAAGGAACGCAAAATCAAGGAACATAACACCGGTATGACGGAAACTAGGGCGGCAAGAGTTGAACAAAACACCAAGCATAAGGCCGAGCCTTCCACCCTTTACCAAGTATATAGATGCATTAATGTTAATAAGAGATAATAATGATATCCCAACAATATCCATGTTCCAACATGGAACAAACTTCAACTTCACCTGCAACTAGCAACACTATAAGAGGGGCTGGGCAAAGCGGTAACATAGCCAAACAATGGTTTGCTAGGAAAGGTGGGTTAAAGGCTTTACATGGCAATATGGGACGCATGATATAGTAAGTTGTAGTTAGTGCGGCATAGCAATAGAGCGAACAACTAGCAAGCAAAGATAGAAGTGATTTCGAGGGTATGGTCATCTTGCCTGCAAAGTTCTTAGAGTTGTCAAAAGCTTGATCCTCGTTAGCGTACTCAATAGGTTCCTCGGTCACGTACTTGTCTCCCAGCTCTACCCAAAGCAAGAACACAAGCAAAGGACCAACAATCAATCACGGTGCAATGCACAAACAACATGATGCAAAACATGGCATGATATGCGAGATGTGATATGCAATGCATATGCGTGCTCCGGAGGGAAAATAAAGATCAAGGCATAAACTTGGCAAACCAAGCATGCCGTTGGAAAGGTGAGATGATTTTGGTTGAAATCGATATAAAGATCATCGGAAACAGATGCACGGTTTGCAAATGGCAAGCAAAACAAGAATGGCACAATACTGCGATCAACAACATGATGCCATCTAGAATGCAACAAGAAACTAAGCTACTGCACTCCAACATATCAATAAGGCATATGGCAGTGATGTACACAAGATGCTTGACAAAACATGAACACTGAGCTGCGACTAAATCACAAAAGAGAATGTTCAAACAAGCATGACAAAAGTGCAAAAGATATCAGCTTCACAGACTTAGTGAAAATACTAACATGCCTGAAATAACATCAGGAAGCCATGTTTAGAGTAAGCAAAAAACATGCTACGAGAACATATAATAGAAAACAAAGGCATGGAATGATTATAATAAATGCATAGAACAAAAGTCTCTTACTGATCATGAGCCAATAAGGCACAGAAGATATGATGCCACACATGTAAACATAGCAAGTTTTATTAACAGTTTCAGACTTACGAGAAAAACAGAGCATCGCATAAACAGAATTATGAAGGCATCTTTGCGAGATCAAACCACTCACCACAAAGAATTGCATGACAAAACAAGCATACTAATAGCAATACGACATGTTCATGAATCTAACCATGGAAGGAGAAAGTTCGTAGCATGCATGGATCACTAGCAACAACCATGGCAAAATTGATTAACATGTTAACATTCTGCCAGGAACATTTTATAGCAAAAGTAGAGCAAGAATAAGACATGCTAGGACACTTCATAATTGCAAAAAGGGGCACGTATGGATAGAGCATAACCATATGTTCAAAACATACTTACTGAAGTAGCTCAAAACAAGCATGGATCTCACTGTAGCATCAAGTTTGCATGGCAACAAAATAACAGCTGGAAAAATGACTTAGGAAAATCCTAAGTCCCTAAAAAGAACAATATCACGAAGCCTAGTTTGCATTCTTGTGCTAGTCACCACATTGATCACAAAAATGCAAGACATGCACCTCTGTAAAGATGGAATGGCATAGTTCAAATCACATGTAGAGCTCATGCTCACACGAAGCACACATCAAATGTGGAAAAAAAGACAAATCACCATAAACTGATAAGTAGCCGCAGTAAACATTTTATAGCACTCTTGCATCAATGATTAGTGCATCAATATGAACTCAAACAAGCATGCCACAATGGAACTAAATAAAGACCATCTCACGATGAACATTTTCATATATCATATACATGAAATGGAGCTACGGTCACGGAGATATGGCATCATGAACAGGGGCATAAAATGTTGCAGGGGAAAAAGACTTGGATGAAATCAACCTTCGAATTTCCAGATTTAGGGTTTGCACATGGTTCAAGGTTCATGTGTGAGCTCGCCTGAGATGGAGAGGTAGACGACGGAGATGCGCGGGGAGGCGCCGGCGGGGTCGCACCGGACCGGATCTGGCCGGACCCGGCCGGAGCTGGTGCGGGTGGTGGTGGAGGTCGGCGGGAGGCGATGGGGCGCGACGGCGACCGGCGGGCGCGAGGCGGCGGTGCTGGAGGTCGGCGGAGACGACGGCGCGCGAGCACGGCGGCGGAGGGCGGAGCAGGAAGGCGCGGCGCGCGCAGATGGGCCGGGCAGGCCCCGCCTGGGCTCGCCAGGCCGCAGTGGCGAGGTGGCGGCGGCGACACGTGGCGCTCGCCGATTGGCGCGGGCGGCGGAGGCGGACGCGTCCGGCGGTCGCGGACGTGTCCGGCGGCGCGAGAGGAGCGTTGCTAGGGTTAGAGTGCGAGATTTTTGGAGGGGTGCACATATTTATAGCTAGGAGGAGGTAGGAGTGTCCAAATGAGGTGTAGTTTTCGCCCACACGATCGTGATCCGACGACGGAGGGCATGGAAGTGGTTTAGATGGGTTGTTGGGCTGTTTGGGTGGGTTGTTGGGCTGCAACATAAAAGAAGCTTTTGCGGTTACCCGGTTAACCGTTGGAGCATCAAACGGAATCCAAATGGAATGAAATTTGACACGCGGTCTACCGGTGGTGTACCAAGGCTACTTGGCAAATCTCGGTCCATTCCGAGAACGTTTAACACCCGCTCACGAAAGGAGACAAGAGGGGTGCGCCGGTGCATGTGAGAGTGTCGGATTGCAAAACGGACAAAGTGGAAAATTCTCGGATGCATGAGACGAACACGTATGCAAATGTGATGCACATGAAGACATGATATGAAATGCATGACATGAACAAAATGCAAAACGATGACAAAACCCAACCACGAATGGAATCTCATAACTTAAGGCTGGAAATGGCAAGAGTCGGAGTTAAAAATATGGCAAGTTACATCCGGGGTGTTACAACACTCCAGCACTACGAAAGGATCTCGTCCCGAGATCTAGGATTGAAAGAACTCCGGATATTCGGAACAGAGGTGGTCCTCGCATTCCCAGGTGGCTTCTCGATCGGTATGTTGTGTCCACTTCACTTTCAAGAATTTGATTGACTTGTTGCGAGTCTTGCGCTCGATCTCTTCAAGAATAGCAAAGGGATGCTCATGATAAGACAAATCTTCTTGGAGATCAATCTCTTTGAAGTTGATGGTGCGCTCAGGAGTCTTGAAGCACTTGCGAAGCTGTGACACGTGAAACACATCGGGCACATTTGCGAAGTTGGACGGAAGCTCAAGTTGATAGGCGAGGTCTCCTCTTTTGCCAATGATCTTGAAAAGACCCATGTATCTAGGGACAAGCTTCCCTTTGATACTGAAGCGACGAGCACCTTTCATTGGAGAGACGCGGAGGTAGACGTGGTCTCTGATCTCGAAAGCCAAATCACGGTGCTTTTTATCATAGTAACTCTTCTGGCGCGATTGCGTGGCTTTCAGATTTTCACGGATGACTTTGCACATTTCTTTAGCTTCTGTGATTAATTCATTGCCAAGAAGTTGGCGTTCACCAGTCTCTGACCAATTGAGAGGAGTACGACACTTTCTGCCATAGAGAATTTCGAATGGGCCTTGCCCGAACTCACTTGGAAGCTGTTGTTGTAGGAGAACTCGGCATATGGAAGACAATATTCCCACTTCATACTGAAGGAAATGACACAAGCCCTGAGCATATCTTCAAGAATTTGGTTGACTCGCTCGACTTGGCCACTAGTTTGAGGATGGAAGCCTGTGCTGAAGTGAATGTTGGTGCCCATGGCCTTCTGGAAGGAATCCCAGAACTTAGAAGTGAAGTTGCTTCCACGATCTGAAGATATCAATTGTGGAATGCCATGCAAGGAGACAATCTTGGAGGTGTATAGCTCTGCCAGCTGAGCTGCTATGGTAGATTCTTTGATTGGAAGAAAATGAGCCACTTTAGTAAGCTTGTCGATGACAACGAAGATAGCATCATTTCCACGCTTGGACTTGGGAAATCCAATCACGAAGTCCATTTCAATATGGTCAAACTTCCATTCTGGAATAGGAAGAGGCTGGAGGAGACCAGCTGGCCGTTGGTGTTCTGCTTTCACCCTTCTACAGACATCACATTCATTCACGAATTGAGCAATTTCTCGCTTCATTCGAGTCCACCAATACGACTGCTTGAGGTCATGGTACATCTTCGTACTTCCAGGATGAATGGATAGAAGGGAATTGTGCACCTCATTCATAATGACTTTCCTTAGATCACCTTTAGGAACCATAATTCGGTCCTCGAAGAATAGAGTGTCTTTGTCATCAATGCTATAGCACCTGTATTTGGGTTGGCTCTTGGCAATCCCATTTTTCACCTTCTTCACCATGGAATCCAGGAGTTGTGCCTCATGAATTTGATCTTCCAAAGTAGGAGAGACTTGGAGGTTGGCAATAAAGCCTTGAGGAACAACTTGGAGATTCAGTTTGCGGAAAGCTTCGCAAAGGTCCGGTTGGAAGGGCTTGAGAATTAAGCTGTTGCCGTAAGCCTTCTTGCTCAAAGCATCTGCAATGACATTGGCCTTCCCTGGAGTATATTCGATACTCGGGTTGTATTCTTGAACCATTTTGACCCAACGAGTCTGCCTGAGGTTGAGGTTGGGTTGAGTGCAGGTGTACTTGAGGCTCTTATGATTAGTGAAGATGTCCACTTTCCTTCCCAACAAGAGATGTCTCCACGTTAATAATGCATGGACAACCACCGCCAACTCAAGATCATGAGTGGGGTAGTTCCTTTCGTTTGGCTTCAACTGACAAGAGGTATAAGCCACAACTTTCTTTTCTTGCATTAACACAGCACCGAGACCTTGCAGGGAGGCATCACAGAAAACTTCGAATGGTTTGGATTCATCAGGAGGAGTCAAGACAGGAGCTGTGACCAGCTTCTCTTTAAGGGTGTTGAAAGCAACGTCACACTCAGGTGTCCAGACATACTTGACATGCTTCTAGAGGAGGTTGGATAGAGGCTTTGCAATCTTAGAGAAATTCTCAACGAATCTTCGACAATAGCTTGCAAGCCCAAGAAAACCGCGGAGCTGCTTGACATTCTGAGGTAGCTCCCAATTCACAATTCTAGACACCTTCTCAGGATTAACAGCGATGCCATTGGCGGAGATGATATGACCAAGGTAGAGAACCTCATCAAGCCAAAACTCACAATTGGAAAACTTTGCATAGAATTGATGCTCTCTGAGTTTGTCGAGTGCCAATCTCAAATGCTTGGCATGATCCTCCTTACTCTTGGAAAAGACCAAAATATCATCGAGATACACCAGGACAAAATCATTTGTGTAAGGGCTGAAGATGAAGTTCATCATGCGAGAGAACATTGGAGGAGCATTAACAAGGCCGAAAGACATGACAGTATTTTCATAAGAACCATAGCTTTTTTGAATGTTGTCTTAGAGATATCTTGTTCACGAATGCGAATCTGATGATAACCCATATGGAGGTCAAGCTTGGAGAATACTTTGACACCCTTAAGTTGCTCGAATAGCTCATTGATGTTGGGAAGTGGATACTTGTTCTTTTTTTTCTTCTTGTTCAATGGACGGTAGTCGACGCAGAGTCATTCCGTTCCATCATTCATCTTGACAAAAAGAACACCACAACCCCGTGGAGATGAACTCGGTCTAATCAGACCCATGCGCTCTTGTTCATCGAGTTGTTTCTTCAACTCCTTCAACTCCTCTGATCCAAGCTTGTAAGGACGCTTGCAAACAGGTTCCGTGCCAGGCTCAAGATCGATAACGAATTCAACAGGCCGGTGAGGATGCATCCCTGGAAGCTCTTCTGGAAAGACGTCTTGATATTCACAAACGACTGGAATCTGAGAGATGGCATTCAACTCGCCCTTCTCATTGAGAGAAAACAGTCGAATGGTATCATCATGAGCAGCATAGATGATCACATCCTCATAAGAGTGTGTCAGTTGAATCTGCCTGGTAGCACAATCAAGCTGAGCCTTGTGCTTAGAAAGCCAGTCCATGCCGAGAATTAGATCAATATCCGAATCACCAAGAACAATTGGAGAAGACAAAATTTATAGTCACCCATCTTGATAGAAACATCTGAAACCATAGAGCTTATGTTCATGAATTTACCCGGAGAGACAACTGATAACTGCCTAGGCAAATCTTGGAAAAGCAACTCATGCTTAGATGCAAATGGTCTTGAAATGAAACAATGCGATGCACCAGTATCAAAAAGAACTCTTGCAGGAATATCATTAACTAGAAGATTACCCATGATCACTTCTGAAGAATCCTCTGCCTGAGCTGCGTTCATCATGTTGACCTTTGCCGACATGGAATTATGCTTCACCGCATAGGAGGAGGAGGTGGAAGGCGCCTTTGGTTGAAGCATTTGTTTGCATAGTGCCCTTTCTGCTAACACTTGTTGCAAGTAACCTCTAAGAGCAGATGGTGATAAGGAGCACTTGACCTTGGAGTATGAGGCTGAGCTTTGTTCTGATAGCCTGGGTTGGGGGGGGGGGAAGATCCATTGCGACCTTTGCTCTTCTGCTGATAAGGCTGACGAAATGGAGGAGGAGGAGGAGGCAACCAGAACTTCTGTTGCTTAGCTTCCACTTGCGATGGAGAAGAAGACTGAACTGCATCCCTGACTCTCTTCTTAGATGCCTCACACTTGAGCTGAGCAACTTCTTGCTTTAGTGCCATGTTGTAGAATTGATCGAACTCGGTCGGCTCAAGAAGCACGAGAGCTAACTGTAGATCCTCTCTGAGGCCACCTCTGAATTGATAAATCATACTCTTTTCATCAGGGACGTCTTGTTTAGCGAAGCGAGCGAGTTTCTGAAACTGGATATTGTATTAATACACGAACATGCTGCCTTGCTTGAGATTGCGGAACTCCTTACGCTTGCTCTCAATAACACTTGGTGGGATGTGATGAGCTTTGAAGTCTCGGCGGAAATCATTCCAGGTAATCACACGACCTCCTCTGGAATCTCCGTATTGTTGATACCACTCAGCAGCTTGATCCTTGAGTTGAAACGAAGCAAACTTGACAAATTCCTCAGGTCTGACATTGCTACATTCAAAATGTTTGCAAATGTCCATGAGCCAATCGTCGGCGTCTGTGGCCTCGACACAGTTGCTGAAGACTTCGGCTGGTTTGTGAGGAACTAGTTGAGGGTAGCAAACTGAGGCTGATTGTTGCCTTGGCCTTGATTTCCTTGGTTACCTTGCCCTTGGTTGCGCTCTTGCAAGAGTTGCAAAAGCATCTGAGTGTTGGCATTGGTGGCTACCATGACAGCTTGACATGCCTCCGGAGGTAGAGGTGGTGGCGGATTCTGACGCGTTGGAGGAGCCATACGAAGAGGTTGACATCCGTTAGCATCTTGAAAGACATATATTCAAGCTGAATCAATGGATCGAAATTGCAACATAAAGTCTTAACATTCAAACAAGGATGAACGAATGAATTCCAAAGTAAATCATCACACTTCCATTAAGGTTGAGAAGCCACTTAGATAAAGGTAGATGAATAAAGCAACAAGGTACGGATATGACCAAATAAGTGGTAAGGATTACCCAATCACAAACCAAATATCTGCAGGAAGAAATACTAGAGCTACTTGAATACCCACCTATAAAACTCCCGAAACTTTCTGGTTATGCAATCAAATGTTGGGGATACAGGGGAAGTATAATATCTCACCCAAAACTAACAAATCCTACATCCAGCTGTATCCATCCTTCAACACATAACCAAGAATCCTTCGGAAATCATTTACCTCAACCATCGAAAAGCATCCGTTATACGAGTTATGGCAATACTCCTGAACTCCCGCCCCAGTACTGGGTGGCGTCGAGGTTATCTCACCAACAACTGCATAAAAGAGATTTTCGATGTTGGCGAACTTAGGTATTCCAGAACTGCAACGATAAAATTGTGACGACAACACCTTGGAGCTCAACTCCCCAGGACACTGCCACAACCCCTAAATGTCAGGAGGCACCAAGAACAATGTTCTCGTCACAAAACCATCAGAACGATTCCAAGATACCCGTGTGATCCTAAAAAATTCATGAAATTTGAGGAGAGAAGAGTCAAAACTCTACGTCAGGAGGCCTCACCAGAGCGACGAAGGGACTGAGGAGTAAAAATAATCCTACTCTCCGATATATATAATCCTAAGACTCAAAACATTTTGTTCTAGACTCAACAACATCAGCAATTCGATCAACCAGGGGGCTCCTAAGTTGGAGAAGGCTCTGATTACCAACTTGTAACACCCACAATGCGGCTATATCTCCCACGTGTCGGGGCACGACTTAGAGGCATAGTCGCATGGTAGGCATGTCGCAAGAGGGGTAATATTTACACATCCCATGTACTCAACAAGAAGGGGATAAAGAGTCGGCTTACAATCGCCACTTCACGCAATACATAAATAGTCCATACATCATCCAAAGTACAATCAAAGGTCCGAGTACGGAACCAAAATAAAGAAAGACAAACCCAAATGCTAGATCCCCGGTTGTCCCAACTGGGCTCCACTACTGGTCATCAGGAAAGGAAAACATAATAGCGACCCAAGTCTTCGTCGAACTCCCACTTGAGTTCGGTAGCGTCCCCTGCACTGGCATCATCGGCACCTGCATCTGTTTGGAAGTATCTGTGAGTCACAACGACTCAGCAATCTCACACCCACACGATCAATACTATTTAAGCTTAAGGGTAGGAAAAGGGTAGTGAGGTGGAGTTGCAGCAAGCTCTAGCATATATGGTGGCTAACATACGCAAAAGAGAGCGAGAAGAGAAGCAACGCATGGTCGAGAAGCTATCAATGATCAAGAAGTGATCCTGAAACTACTTACGTTAAAGCATAACACAAGACTGTGATCTCTTCCCGGACTCTACCGAAAAGAGACCATCACGGCTACATACGCGGTTGATTCATTTTAATTAAGTTAAGTGTCAAGTTCTCTACAACTGGATATTAACAAATTCTCATCTGCCCATAACCACGGGCTCGGCTTTCGAAAGTTAAAACCCTGCAGGGGTGTCCCAACTTAGCCTATCACAAGCTCTCATGGTCAACGAAGGATATTCCTTCTCCCGAGAAGACCCGATCAGTCTCGAAATCCCGGTTACAAGACATTTTGACAATGGTAAAACAAGAACAGCAAAGCCTCCCGATGTGCTGAAAAATCCCGATAGGAGTCGCATGTATCTTGTTCTCAGGGCACACCAGATGGGCCAGACGTTGGGTTGGCATAGACCCTGGTTGCCCAGGGGGCGCCGGACATCGTCCAGTTTGGACCAACACTCAGAGGAACACTGGCCTGGGGGTTTAAAATAAAGATGACCCTTGAGACCATGGAACCCAAGGGAAAAAGACTTAGGTAGGAAAATGGTAAAACCAAGGTTGGGTCTTGCTGGAGGATTTTTATTCAAAGCGAACTGTCAAGGGGTTCCCATAACACCCAACCGCGTAAGGAACGCAAAATTAAGGAACATAACATCGGTATGACGGAAACTAGGGCGGCAAGAGTGGAACAAAACACCAGGAATAAGGCCAAGCCTTCCACCCTGTACCAACTATATAGATGCATTAAAGTAAATAATAAATAATAATTATATCCCTACAATATCCATGTTCCAACATGGAACAAACTTCAACTTCACCTGCAACTAGCAACGCTATAAGAGGGGCTGAGCAAAGCGGTAACATAGCCAAACAACGATTTGCTAGGAAAGGTGGGTTAGAGGCTTGACATGGCAATATGGGAGGCATGATATAGCAAGTGATAGGTAGCGTGGCATAGCAATAGAGCGAACAACTAGCAAGCAAAGATAGAAGTGATTTCGAGGGTATGGCCATCTTTCCTGCAAAGTTCTCAGAGTTGTCGAAATCTTGATCCTTGTTAGCGTGCTCAACAGGTTCCTCGGTCACGTACTCGTATCTCGGCTCTACCCAAAGCAAGAACACAAGCGAAGGACCAACAATCAATCACGGTGCAATGCACAAACAACATGATGCAAAACATGGCATGATATGCGAGATGTGATATGCAATGCATATGCGTGCTCCAGAAGGAAAAGAAATATCAAGGCATCAACTTGGCAAACCAAGCATGACGCTGGAAAGGTGTGATAATTTCGGTTGAAATCGATATAAAGATCACCAAAAACGGATGCATGGTTTGCAAATGGCAAGCAAAACAAGAATGGCACAATACAGCGATCAACAGCACGATGCCATCTAGAATGCAACAAGAAACTAAGCTACTGCACTCCAACATATCAACAAGGCATATGGCAGTGATGTACACAAGATGCTTTACAAAACATGGACACTGAGCTACGGCTAAATCACACAAGAGCAGGTTCAAACAAGCATGGCAAAAGTGCAAAAGATATCAGTTTTACAGACTTAGTGAAAATACTAACATGCCAGAAATAACACCAGGAAGCCATGTTTAGAGAAAGCAAACAACATGCTATAGGAACTCAAACAAGCATCAATATGAACTCAAACAAGCATGCCAAATGGAATGAAATAAAGATCATCTCACTATGAACATTTTCATATATCATATGCATGAAACGGAGCTACGGTCACGGAGATATGGCATCATGAACAGGGGCATAAAATGTTGCAGGGGAAAAAGACTTGGACGAAATCAACCTCCGAATTTCCAGATCTAGGTTTTGCACGTGGTTCGAGGTTCGCTGGTGAGCTCACCGGAGTTGGAGAGTTAGACGATCAGAGAGGCGCGGGGAGGCGCCGGTGGGGTCGCGCCGGACCGGAACGGGCCGGACCCGGCCGGAGCTGGTGCGGGCGGCGGTGGAGGTCGGTAGGAGGCGATGGGGCACGGAGGCGATCGGCAGGCGCGAGGCGGCGTCACTGGAGGTCGGCGGCGATGGCGGCGCGCGAGCACGACGGCGGAGGGCGGAGCAGGGAGGCGCGGCATGCGCAGATGGGCCGGGTGGGCCCCGTCTAGGGTCGCTGGGCCGCGGCAGCGAGGTGGCAGCAGGGACACGTGGAGCTCGCCGATTGGCGAGGGCGGCGGAGGCGGACGCATCCGGCGGACGCGGACGTGTCCGGCGGCGCGAGAGGAGCGGGGCTAGGGTTACACTGCGAGATTTTTGGAGGGGTGCACATATTTATAGCTAGGAGGAGGTAGGAGTGTCCAAATGAGGTGCAGTTTTTGCCCACACGATCGTGATCCGACGACGGAGGGCATGGAAGTGGTTTAGATGGGTTGTTGGGCCGTTTTGGAGGGTTGTTGGGCTGCAACACAAAAGAGGCTTTTGCGGTTACCCGGTTAACCGTTGGAGCATCAAACGGACTCCAAATGGAATGAAATTTGACACTCGGTCTACCGGTGGTGTACCAAGGCCACTTGGCAAATCTCGGTCCATTCCGAGAACATTTAACACCCTCTCACGAAAGGAGACAAGAGGGGTGCGTCGGTGCATGTGGGAGTGTCGGATTGCAAAATGGACAACAGGGAAAATGCTCGGATGCATGAGACGAACACATATGCAAATGCGATGCACATGAAGACATGATATGAAATGCCTGACATGAACAAAATGCAAAATGATAACAAGACCCAACCACGAAGGGAATCTCATAACTTAAGGCTAAAAATGGCAAGAGTCGGAGTTACAAATATGGCAAGTTACATCCGGGGTGTTACAATAAACCACCACTTTAAGGTACTTTAATGAACTCATTTTTATTTATATTGGTGTTAAGCCTACTGTATTCCAACTTCTCGATGGTTCATACCCCCCGATACTAGCCATAGATGCATCAAAATAAGCAAAGAACACACGAAAAACAGAATCTGTCAAAAACAGAACAGTCTGTAGCAGTCTGGGGATTTAAAATACTTCTGTAACTCCAAAAATTCTAAAAAATTAGGACGACCTGGATAATTCGTACATTGATCTACTGTAGTTGGAATTGGTATTTTATCGCTCTCTGGTAAAAAATGAAAATTATTTTCTTGAGCGCATACTTTCTGTTTTTATCAGCAAGATCAAACAACAATCACCCAAGAAAATCCTTAAGGCTTTACTTGGCACAAACACTAATTAAAACATAAAAAACACAATCATAACAGAAGCTAGATGAATTATTATTACTAAACAGGAACAAAAATTAAAGAACAAAAATAAAATTGGGTTGCCTCCCAACAAGCGCTATCGTTTAACGCCCCTAGCTAGGAATAAAAACAAGAATAGATCTAGGTATTGCCATAATAATGATAAGGCAAATCGCGAAAACTCATCTCATACTCCCTACGTTAAGCAACAAGTTTTCTTTGTGGCAGGCAAAAGTAATCAAAAGGGCTAAATTTAATGGGACAAAAGTCCCCAAGATCAAGCTCGGGAGGTATTGGTTCTTCCTTTGGCCCTTCATATTTTGCAAACCAATTCATCATTATAAGCATTCTTTTGGAAAAAATTCATGAGCCTTTGTTCAAGAGAAAAACCTAACCCATTGTTCTGAACTGCGAAATTATTATTAAGTTTAGAAATCTTGTCAACTAGAACATCGGTAGGAACCTTTTTCTAAGGTTTTCATTATAAGCAACATGATCTAATGATCGTAAACGCATTATGTCTTCTTGATTAAAAATGATTGCTTCTATGGGAGGACGGCCAGCATCCACCCTATAATGCGAAAAAAAATTCATTGGCCTCTTTTATTATAAGTCTGAACTCATGTGCTAAAAAGATGGTAGCCGCTCACTTAACAAAAGAATGCTCAATATTTGAAAATTCTAGAAAAATTCTTTGTATGCAAGGATGCATGTGGATAAATTGTCTTTCAAGTTCAACTACGAGCAAAGATATAGCATCCACAAGACTACTAGTTCTATGAAGAATAGACCCAACCATAGTGGGCAAAGCACCGCCATAAGTAAAGAAATCTTGAATAACTCCTTTTCCAATAATATTACCACTACCAATCCGAAACTTTTGAGTGTGTAAAATAGTAGGTTCTTCATGAGGATTATCAAAAGCATCAAAGTTTCCCCCATCGTTACTACTATATTTTTCAACGATAACCTCCCCAGTTTCAGACATTATGGCAACAAACCGCACTAAGAACGAACACACAAGAGGCAAGCGAGAAGAGACGAACGGAAAAGGGGCGAAGAAAAGGCAAAGGTTTTCGAAAATCGTTTTAGAAGTGGGGGAGAGGAAAACGAGAGGCGAATGGCAAATAATGTAATGCGAGGGAGAAGAGTTTATGATGGGTACTTGGTATGTCTTGACTTGGCGTAGATATCCCCAGCAACGGCGCCAGAAATCCTTATTGCTACCTCTTGAGCATGCGTTGGTTTTCCCTTCAAGAGGAAAGGGTGATGCATCATAGTAGTGTAAGTATTTCCCTCAGTTTTGAGAACCAAGGTATCAATCCAGTAGGAGACAACGCACAAGTCACCTAGTAACTACACAAACAATCAAGAACCTTGCAACCAACGCGATAAAGCGGTTGTCAATCCCTTCACGGTCACTCATAAAAGTGAGATCTGATAAAGATAGTAAAATAAATATTTTTGGTATTTTTGTTGTATAGATTGGAAAGTAAAGATTGCAAAATAGTAAAAGAGATGTGATGTAAATAAAAGAGATGCAATATAATAAGAAAGAGACCCGGGGGCCATAGGTTTCACTAGTGGCTTCTCTCAAGATAGCATGTATTATGGTGGGTGAACAAATTACTGCCGAGTAATTGATAGAAAAGCGCATAGTTATGAGAATATCTAAGGCAATGATCAGGAATATAGGCATCACGTCCGTGTCAAGTACATCGAGACGATTCTACATCTACTATTATTACTCCGCACATCAACCGCTATCCAGCATGCCTCTATAGTATTAAGTTCATAAGAACAGAGTAACGCATTAAGCAAGATGACATGATGTAGAGGGATAAACTCAAACAATATGATATAAACCCCATCTTTATCCTGATGGCAACAATACAATACGTGCCTTGCTGCCCTACTGTCACTGGGAAAGGACACCGCAAGATTGAACCCAAAGCTAAGCACTTCTCCCATTGCAAGAAAGATCAAACTAGTAGGACAAACTAAACCGATAATTCGAAGAGACTTGAAAAGATATCAAATCATGCATATAAGAATTCAAAGAAGAACGAAATAATATTCAAAGATAATCTTGTTCATAAACCCACAATTCCTCGGATCTCGGCAAACACACCGCAAAAGAGTATTAAATCGAATAGATCTCCAAGAACATCGAGGAGAACTTTGTATTGAGAATCAAAGAGAGAGAAGTAGTCATCTAGCTAATAACTATGGACCCGAAGGTCTCTGGTAAACTACTCATGCTTCATCGGAGAGGCTATGGTGTTGATGTAGAAGCCCTCCATGATCGAATCCCCCTCCCGCAGATCGCCGGAAGAGGCCCCAAGATGGGATCTCATGGGTACAGAAGGTTGCGGCGGTGGAAAAGTGGTTTCGTGGCTCTCTGGGATAGATCTAGGGTAGAAGAGTATATATAGGCGAAAGAAGTACATCGATGGAGCTACGAGGGGCCCATGAGGGTGTGGGGCGCGCCTACCCCTTGGGCACGCCCTCCTGCCTCGTGGCCGTCTCGTGGCATTCCAGACTTCAACTCCAAGTCTCCTGGTTTGCTTTCGGTCCAAGAAAGATCATCGCGAAGGTTTCATTCCGTTTGGATTCCATTTGGTATTCCTTTTCTGAGAAACTCTAAAATAGGCAAAAAAAACAGAAACTGGCACTGGGCCTCCGGTTAATAGGTTAGTCCCAAAAATAATATAAAAGAGCATATGAAAGCCCATTAAACATCCAAAACAGATAATATAATAGCATGGAACAATCACTGGAGCTCCGCCGCCGCAAGCCACGCTGCCGTCCCCTCTGCTCATGCGAGCGGGAGACGAGGACGACTTCCACGCCGCCCCATCGCCCTGGTGGGCCACGCTCAGCCTCCAAGGCCCAGCAACCGGCCCACTTCCCCTCCAGGCCCAGTTCGCGCCGGTCCAGTGGCCACCCTGGTGAGCTACCCCCCAGCGCCTCTTCCACTGTTGGTCTAGCAGATTCGGCCCATGTCTTGTTTTTTTCCCAGTTCTGCATTTAGCTATTATTCCAGGGATTTCCTATTTTATGGAGAAGTCCCTGTAGATCATGCATTTAATAACTTCACAACCATGCATCATAATTAAACAAACTTAATATGTAAAATGCTTAGAATTTCATCTAGTTTCATAATATGCAACGTCCATCCATGTTTAAAATGTTTAATTGTGTTGTTCGATTAATTTGCTTAAATGCCATGTTGAAATGATTTATTTCATAACTTATCAATCGTAGCTCCAAATTTAATAAACTTTATATGCAAATGGGGTAGAAAAATGCATAGATTAACATGGTGCACTTTATTTTCCTATTTAACAACAATAAAATATGGTTTTAGGCAGAACAGTACCAAATCTAAAATATGATCATGAGGATTTTACGGAATTGTTGTTTGTTGTTTCCAGCCTCACTTAAACTTGCCTAAATAGTTAGTTTATAAATGTTTCACCTCTTGCCTTGTTTAACAACATTTAATATTGATGAGTACCTAACCGGGAGTGAACTAAATAATTGAATGTGGTGTCTCGTCAATATGTAACTCGTTGCATATTGAGCTCCGCTTAACTTGTAGTGTTGTTTGTTGCACTTTGCCATGCCATGCCTCTTGGAAACCGGACATGCATCATACTTGATTGTGCATCATGCCATGTTTATGCTTGTGTGTTTACCATGTTGTTTTCTCCTTTCCAGTGTTGCTTCTTCTTGTTAGTTCCGGTAATGTCGCATTTGTGAGGATCCGTTCGACTATGTCCGTTTGTCCTCCTCATGGACTCATTCTTCTTCCTCGCGGGATTTCAGGCAAGATGACCATTACCCCCGATATCACTTCCATCTTTGCTTGCTAGTTGTTCGCTTTATCGCTATGTCATGCTACCTACCACTTGTTCATCATGCCTCCCATATTGCCATGTCAAGCCTCCAACCCACCTTCCTAGCAAACCTTTGTTTGGCTATGTTACCTCTTTTGCTCAGCCCCTCTTATAGCATTGCTAGTTGAAGGTGTCTTGCAGGTTGTTCCATGTTGGAACATGGATATGTTTGGGATATCATATTATCTATTGTTTAATTTAATGCATCTATATACTTGGTAAAGGGTGGAAGGCTCGGCCTTTTGCTTGGTGTTTTGTTCCACTCTTGCCGCCCTAGTTTCCGTCATACCGGTGTTATGTTCCTTCATTTTGCGTTCCTAACGCGGTTGGGGTTA
Organism: Triticum urartu; assembly: GCF_003073215.2. Taxonomy (NCBI): domain Eukaryota; kingdom Viridiplantae; phylum Streptophyta; class Magnoliopsida; order Poales; family Poaceae; genus Triticum; species Triticum urartu. The sequence goes on from NC_053025.1 coordinate 162,847,513, forward strand.
TGTGAACCCATGACAGTTCGCTTTGAATAAAACGACTCCAGCAAGGCCCAACCTTGGTTTTAACATTTGCCACCTATACCTTTTCCCTTGGGAGTCGCACTCCAAAGGGTCATCTTTATTTTAACCACCCCCCCCGGGGCTAGTGCTCCTCTGAGTGTTGATTCAAACTAGAGCCCTTTGCAGTGCCACCTCGGGGAAACTTGAGGGCTGGTTTTAGTTGTACAGATTGCTCATCCAGTGTGCCCTGAGAACGAGATATGTGCATCTCCTATCGGGATTTGTCGGCATAGTCGGATGGTCTTGCAGGTCTTGTTCTACCATTGTCGAAATGTCTTGTTACCGGGATTCTGAGACTGATCGAGTCTTTCCGGGAGAAGGAATATCCTTCGTTGATCGTGAGAGCTTGTGATGGACTAAGTTGGGACACCCCTGCAGGGTATAAACTTTCGAGAGCCCTGCCCGTGGTTATGTGGCAGATGGGAATTTGTTAATATCCGGTTGTAGAGAACTTGACACTTGACTTAATGAAAATGAATCAACCGCGTGTGTAGCCGTGATGGGCTCCTTTCGTCGGAGTCCGGGAAGTGAACACGGTTTGGGTTATGTTTGAACGTAAGTAGTTTCAGGATCACTTCTTGATCACTTGTAGTTTAACGACCGTTGTGTAGCTTCTCATCTTACTCTTGTACTCGTAAGTTCGCCACCATATTTGCTTAGCGCTTGTTGCAACTCCACCTCGTTATCACCATCCTACCCATAAGCTTAAATAGTCTTGATCATGAGGGTTTTGAGATTGCTGAGTCCTCGTGACTCATGGATACTTCCAAAACAGTTGCAAGTGCCGATGATACCAGTGCAGGCGATGCAACCGAGCTCAAGTGGGAGCTCGATGAAGACCTTGGCCGTTAATATGTTTCGTTTCCGGTTGATCCGTAGTGGAGCCCAGTTGGGACGATCGGGGATCTAGCATTTGGGGTTGTCTTCTTTTATTTTGGTTCTGTAGTCGGACCTTGTTTGTACTCTAGATGATGTATGTTTAACTTGTTTTTTGTGTGAAGTGGCGATTGTAAGCCAACTCCCTTTATCCCTTTCTTGTTCATTACATGGGATTGTGTGAAGATGACCCTTCTTGCGACAAAACCACGATGCGGTTATGCCTCTAAGTCGTGCCTCGACACGTGGGAGATATAGCCGCATCGTGGGCGTTACACTCCTCCTCCCCCTTCCCTCTTCCCCCCTCTTGGAAAAGGAACGGGACTCCAACTAGGATGGGGAATCCTAGTTGGACTCCCCTATGACGCCCCCCCCTTGGCCGGCCTCCTCCTCCCCCCTCCTTTATATACGTGGGCATGGGGGCACCCCAAAGGACAATAGACAATCTCTTAGCCGTGTGCGGTGCCCCCCTCCATAGTTCAACACCTCAGTCGTATCGTCATAGTGCTTAGGTGAAGCCCTCCACCGGTAACTTCTTCACCACCGTCGCCACGCCGTCGTGATGATGGAACTCTCCCTCGTCCTCAACTAGATCAAGAGATCGAGGGACGTCATCATGCTGAACGTGTGCTGAACACGGAGGTGTCGCACGTTCGGTACTTGGATCGTGAAGACGTTCGACTATATCAACTACGTTACAAAATGCTTCCGCTTTCGGTCTACAAGGGTACATGGACACACTCTCCCGTCTCGTTGCTTTGCATCTACTAGATAGATCTTGCGTGATTGTAGGAAACTTTTTGAAATACTGTGTTCCCCAACAGTGGCATCCGAGCCAAGTCTATGCGTAGATGTTATATGCATGAGTAGAACACAAAGAGTTGTGGGCGATAATAGTCATACTGCTTACCACCAATGTCTTACTTTGGTTCGACGGTATTGTTGGATGAAGCGTCCCGGACCGACATTACATGACCGCGTTCATGAGACTGGTTCTACCGACGTGCTTCGCACACAGGTGGCTGGCGGGTGTCTGTTTCTCCAACTTTAGTTGAATCGAGTTTGACTATGGCCGGTCCTTGTTGAAGGTTAAAATAGCACACTTGATGAAAAATCGTTTTGGTTTTGATGCATAGGTAAGAACGGTTCTTGCTAGAAGCCCGTAGCAGCCACATAAAACTTGCAACAACAAAGTAGAGGACGTCTAACTTGTTTTTGCAGGGCATGTTGTGATTTGATATGGTCAAGACGTGATGAGATATAAATTGTTGTATGAGATGATCATGTTTTGTAAAAGTTATCAGCAACTGGAAGGAGCCTTATGGTTGTCGCTTTATTGTATGAAATGCAATCTCCATGTAATTGCTTTACATTATCACTAAGCGATAATGATAGTCGTGGAAGCAATAGTTGGCGAGACGATAACGATGCTATGATGGCGATCAAGGTGTCAAGCCAGTGACGATGGAGATCATGACGGTGCTTTGGAGATGGAGATCAAAGGCACAAGATGATGATGGCCATATCATGTCACATATTTTTATTGCATGTGATGTTTATCCTTTATGCATCTTATTTTGCTTAGTACGGCGGTAGCATTATAAGATGATCCCTCACTAAATTTCAAGGTATAAGTGTTCTCCCTAAGTATGCACCGTTGCTACAGTTCGTCGTGCCAAGAGACCACATGATGATCAGGTGTGATAAGCTCTATGTTCACATACAACGGGTGTAAGCCAGTTTTGCACATGCAGAATACTCGGGTTAAACTTGATGATCCTAGCATATGCAAATATGGCCTCGGAACACTGAGACCGAAAGGTCGAACGTGAATTATGTAGTAGATATGATCAACATAGTGATGTTCACCATTGAAAACTACTCCATCTCATGTGATGATCGGACATGGTTTAGTTGATATGGATCACGTGATCATTTAGATGACTAGAGGAATGTCTATTTAAGTGGGATTTCTTAAGTAATATGATTAATTGAACTTTAATTTATCATGAACTTAGTACCTGATAGTATTTGCATGTCCATGTTGTTGTAGATCAATGGCCCGTGCAACCATTTCCTTGGAGTTTAATGCGTTCCTAGAAAAAGCTAATTTGAAAGATGATGGTAGCAACTACACGGACTGGGTCCGTAACTTGAGGATTATCCTCATTGCTGCACAGAAGAATTATGTCCTGGAAGCACCGCTAGATGCAAGACCCACTGTAGGAGCAACTTTGGACGTTATGAACGTCTGGCAGAGCAAAGCTTATGACTACTCGATAGTTCAGTGTGCCATGCTTTACGGCTTAGAATCGGGACTTCAAAGATGCTTTGAACATCATGGAGCATATGAGATGTTCCGGGAGTTGAAGTTAATATTTCAAGCAAATGCCCGAGTTGAGAGATATATAGACTCGAACAAGTTCTATAGCTGCAAAATGGAGGAGAATAGTTCTAACAGTGAACACATACTCAGAATGTCTGGGTACCACAACCACTTGACTTAGCTGGGAGTTAATCTTCCTGATGATAGTGTCATTGACAGAGTTCTTCAATCACTGCCACCAAGCTATAAAGGCTTCGTGATGAACTATAATATGCAAGGGATGGAGAAGACTATTCCTGAGCTCTTCGTGATGCTAAAGGATGCGGAGGTAGAAATCGAGAAGGACATCAAGTGTTGATGGTTAACAAGACCAATAGTTTTAAGAAAAAGGGCAAAGGGAAGAAGGGGAACTTCAAGAAGAATAGCAAACCAGTTGCTACTCAAGGGAAGAAGCCCAAGTCTAGACCTAAGCCTGAGACTGAGTGCTTCTAGTCCAAAGGGGCTGGTCACTGGAAGCAGAACTGCCCCAAGTATTTGGCGGATAAGAAGGATGGCAAAGTGAAAGGTATATTTGATATACATGTTATTGATGTGTACCTTACTAATGCTCGTAGTAGCGCCTGGGTATTTGATATTGGTTCTGTTGCTCAAATTTGCAACTCGAAACAGGGGTTACGGATTAAACGAAGATTGGCTAAGGACGAGGTGACGATACACGTGGGAAATGGTTCCAAAGTCGATGTGATCGCCATCGGCACACTACCTCTACATCTATCGTCGGGATTAGTTTTAGACCTAAATAATTGTTATTTGGTGCTAGTGTTGAGCATGAGCATTATATCTGGATCTTGTTTAATGCGAGACGGTTATTCATTTAAATCAGAGAATAATGGTTGTTCTATTTATATGAGTAATATCTTTTATGGTCATGCAGCCTTGATGAGTGGTCTATTTTTGTTGAATCTCGATTGTAGTGATACACATATTCATAATATTGAAGCCAAAAGATGCAAGGTTAATAATGACAGTGCAACTTATTTGTGGCACTGTCATTTAGGTCATATTGGTGTAAAGCACATGAAGAAACTCCATGTTGATGGGCCTTTGGAATCACTTGATTATGAATCACTTGATGCTTGCGAACCATGCCTCATGGGCAAGATGACTAAGACTCCGTTCTCCGGAACAATGGAGTGAGCAACTGACTTATTGGAAATAATACATACTGATGTATGCGGTCCGATGAGTGTTGAGGCTCGCGACGAGTATCGTTATATTCTGACCTTCACAGATGATTTGAGCATATATGGGTATATATACTTAATGAAACATAAGTCTGAAACATTTGAAAAGTTTGAAGAATTTCAGAGTGAACTGGAAAATCATCGTAACAAGAAAATAAAGTTTCTACGATCTGATCGTGGAGGCGAATATTTGAGTTATGAGTTTGGTCTTCATTTGAAGCAATGTGGAATAGTTTCACAACTCACACCACCTGGAACACCACAGCGTAATGGTGTGTCTGAACGTCATAACCATACTTTATTAGATATGGTGTGATCTATGATGTCTCTTACTGATTTACCACCATCATTTTGGGGTTATGCTTTAGAGACGGCTGCATTCACGTTAAATAGGGCACCATCTAAATCCATATAGATGACACCATATGAACTATGGTTTGGCAAGAAACATAAGCTGTCGTTTCTTAAAGTTTGGGGTTGCGATGCTTATGTGAAAAATCTTCAACCTGATAAGCTCGAACCCTAATTGGAGAAATGTGTCTTCATAGGATACCCAAAGGAGATTGTTGGGTACCCCTTCTACCATAGATCCAAAGGCAAGATATTCGTTTCTAAGAATGGATCCTTTCTAGAGAAGGAGTTTCTCTCGAAAGAAGTGAGTGGGAGGAAAGTAGAACTTGATGAGGTAATTGTACCTTCTCCCGAATTGGAAAGTAGTTCATCACAGAAATCAGTTCCAATGATTGCTACACCAATCGGTGAGGAAGTTAATGATGATGATCATGAAACTTCAGATCAAGTTACTACTGAACCTCGTAGGTCAACCAGAGTACGATCCGCACCAGAGTGGTACGGTAATCCTGTTTTGGAGGTCATGTTACTTGACCATGACGAACCTATGAACTATGAGGAAGCGATGATGAGCCCAGATTCTGCGAAATGGCTTGAGGCCATGAAATCTGAGATGGGATCCATGTACGAGAACAAAGTGTGGACTTTGGTTGACTTACCCGATGATCGGTAAGCCATAGAGAATAAATGGATCTTCAAGAAGAAGATTGACGATGATGGTAATGTTATTGTCTACAAAGCTCGACTTGTTGTGAAACGTTTTCGACAAGTTCAAGGAGTTGACTATGATGAGACCTTCTCACCTGTAGCGATGCTTAAGTCTGTCTGAATCATGTTAGCAATTGCCGCATTTTATGATTATGAAATTTGGCAAATGGATGTCAAAACTGCATTCCTTAATGGATATCTTAAAGAAGAGTTGTATATGATGCAACCAGAAGGTTTTGTCGATCCTAAAGGTGCTAACAAAGTGTGCAAGCTCCAGCGATCCATTTATGGACTGGTGCAAGCCTCTCGGAGTTGGAATATATGCTTTGATAGTGTGATCAAAGCATATGGTTTTATACAGACTTTTGGAGAAGCCTGTATTTACAAGAAAGTGTGTGGGAGCTCTGTAGCATTTCTAATACTATATGTGGATGACATATTGTTGATTGGAAATAATACAGAATTTCTGGATAGCATAAAAGAATACTTGAAAGAGAATTTTTCAATGAAAGTCCTCGATGAAGCTGCTTATATATTGGGCATCAAGATCTACAGAAATAGATCAAGACGCTTAATTGGACTTTCATAAAGCACATACCTTGATAAAGTTTTGAAAAATTTCAAAATGGAATAGTCAAAGAAAGGATTCTTGCATGTGTTACAAGGTGTGAAGTCGAGTCAGACTCAATGCCCAACCACTGCAGAAGATAGAGAGAAAATGAAAGTCATTCCCTATGCCTCAGCCATAGGTTCTATCATGTATGCAATGATGTGTACCAGACCTGATGTGTGCCTTGCTATAAGTTTAGCAGGGAGGTACCAAAGAAATCCAGGACTGGATTACTGGACAGTGGTGAAGAACATCCTGAAATACCTGAAAAGGACTAAGGAAGATCTTGTGGATAAATCAGTGTGTGCAATTATATCTGACATGCATGGAAGACAACTAGTAGTTAGATTTATGTAATGAGTGCATGTAGGAGACGACATAAATAGTAGGACTGGGGTTAACTAGCAGCAACAGGTCTCAAAAACTAAAGGGAGAACACAGATGAAAGATACAGAATATGTATCGTTTGTACTCGAGATTAACTAGATGGCACAGAAAAGTATTAAGGAACAACATAGGTTATACTAGAAGTGGTATAATACTATAATCACCAGCCTGTGGGATAGCATTGGCTGATGGGTGATAACTATGGAACAACGTTACCTATAGAATAAGTCTCTTAGCTGAACTATGGAATAGCGTTAACTCCTGAACAAGACCCGTAAGAGATCAGCATGAATATACAGTGAAATGTGATAATCTATTTTACATTCTTAGATGAATAACAAAGCCATAAATGTTGCACACAAGTAAGATGATGGTAAAACCTATCTGGCTGCCATCCATAGGAGTGAGCATCATGTGCTGACTTGTCGATGGCCCTGCAGTTGTTGTGGTTGTCCATGTCGGGCATGTGCATTCGATGCAGGGAACTGTTGAGTGGGGACTATAGCTCCCTTCTAGTGTATGCTTCCCTTGTTGGAGCAGCTGTGGTGAGTCGTAAGACGGTGTGGCTGAAGACGCGGAAAATGCATATGTTAAGAACAACACATCTCTCTGATCTGAAGAAATACCCTAAGAGATCAACAGCAAGGTACGAGAGTGGTCACACATCTATTGACTAAAGACTAAATTGGGGTCACCCGATTTTATTTTATTTTGGTATTGTTCGGTCTACGCCGGATGGCTTGATGGCCGTCTTGTGCCTCCCAGCTGACATTGTTCAGAATCTTCCCTGAAGAGCCAGCGACCACCGGCAGAGCAGCCTGCCTCCGCCGTCCGTGGCCCCGACCAAAACCCCGCTCCGCGCCCACCGCACTACTGTGGTTGCGACGCCCCCGGGCCAATCCACAAAGACTTGTCGTCATCCAAATCCGGCGGCGGCAGTACCTTCAACCCACGCAACTCTAAGATAGCCATCTAAGCGCTACTTCCGCGGTGAACTTGTGCCCCCGCACCCTTACGTTAGACACCAGCCAACCGGCAGCCTAGGAGCTCCGCCGCCTCGAGGGGCAACTGACGCCTAAATAAAGTGATTTGAGATGAGGGTGCGACCTATCTGGCGGTCTGGTGAAGTAGGGAGCTCCAGCTGCCTAGTCGGTGGGGCCGACGCAGTTGTGGTGGCTACCGGCGGCAGGGAAGTAGAGATTTCGCGATGGTCGACGGCTACGGGGAAGCAGCACCGGGGCTCTGGACGGGTCCAAAGTTGGAGCCACTCCGGCGCCGTGAACAACGACGGGGGTGAATCGACTTTGGTACGGTTCACGCGGCTGTCGTCGAGGCAGCTCCGGCAGCATGGAGTAAGAGGCACACGGCCCAGTGCATGACGGAAAATGGGCAGCGTCTCCGGGATTAGAGAGGAGGGTGGCTGTGAATTTGGTGCGGTGGGGCGCCATGGAGGAGGGGCTGAGGTTTCGTGACTCGGGAGAAGGGAGCTTCCGGGGAGAAGGTGATTTGGCGCCCACGAGGTATGAATGGGGAATTGGGAGGGGGAACCATGTCTTACGGACGCATTTGTCTGAAATGTGGGGGTTACAGTTCTACCCTTGCCTTTAGGCTTCTCGTCTTGGGTCTGTGTACTGAGGGTCGGGGATAGTAGAGTAGCTTTGCTTCTCCCAAATAGTGGGCGCGAGAGATTTCGGGCGTGGAGGGCGTGTTTTGAAATATAGTGGGCGCAAGAGATTTCGGGCGAGGAGGGCGTGTTTTCAAATATAGTGGGCGTGAGCGATTTTGGGCGAGGAGAGCGTGTTTTGAAATAGTGGGCGCGAGCTATTTCGGGCGAGGAGAGGGTGTTTTGCCGACCATGGTTCATGAATTATTCGACACATGTCATTTCGGCCGAGCAGAAGGCGAGCTTGGATGAAGTTATGAACCTACCTTCGATGTACAATGGGCCAATTGATGCGTGTCCCACATAGGCCGGTAATTTCGCGTCTCCCATTTATTTGCTAGGGTGAATTCCACCGAGCAGAGGGTGTTTAACGGTTTGTTCAAATTTTTGGAGAACGAGCATCCACGTCTACCTTACCAAGTCGATCCGAATCAAATTTTGAAATATCGGCTTGCCACTTCTTTTTTAGATGGAGATATGATGCTCGGGAGTAATGTGTTTTTGCATGCTCGTTGCTAGCGATTTACTATATGAAAAATAGTTGACCCACTCAAAAACGGGAATCAAACCCAAAATGAAATATGTCGATTCAATGAAATAGCTCGTTCACCAGGTCAAAATAGTGAACTAAATCCAAAATTGAACACCTCAATCGAGTAGCATGTTGCACAGTATTATAGTACTCCATGAACATGTTGAAAGTCAAATTAATGAACTTGTTTGATATATGCATATCTCCTTTCATGTGTGGATTGCAGACAACATGTTCTCGAATTTAAATATTTGAATGCAAGTATATATTGAAACATGGTTTATATCAGTCTTTTATGCAAAAAAGCGACCTCCCCCTCTTCTGGACTCCTGCTCTCTCTCTCTCTCACCGACAATCTTCAATTTTGTCGCACGCATCCAACACACAAACCTTGTTGGTCCCTCTCGCTTTCTCTCCATCTCTCTCTCTCTCGCTCTCTCTCTTTGTGTTTGTCGGGGGTCTTTCAAGTTCGCATGCATATATACTCCATCTATAGGTCTCTGTCACACACTATGTATGATTCTCTAGTCCAAGCTAAATATCTTGGGTGCACTCATTGTACGCACACAAATTCCTTGGCTCGTTGCCCATAACTCTCTCACGCACCACTCTGTCGTCTCGGAGCTCTTCCCTCTCTCTCTCTCTCAAACTCTCCATCTACCTGGGTCACACATACACATGCATATCTAACTCGCACTCGATAGACCCATCTAAAACTCTATCTCTCTCCCTCGTTCTCTCTCCATCTCACAGCACACACACACACAATCTCATGCCTAGCCAAGTATGATGTTCTCTCACTCAAATGTAGGCACACGCAGTCACCCCCTATATGTGTATGACTAGCTAATCTTAGTCTCCATCACAAACATGTGCATGGTCTATCTTGATTTCTCTCGGGGCGTCTTTCTATCGTGCACGCACCTCCCTCGATCTCCCACCCATATAGTCCCCTCACGATCTTGAGGGGATCTCTGTATCACAAACACACCCTCTCTCCCTCCCCATGCGTCCATGTTCCTCATGTGTCCCTCTCAACCGTTGTTCCTTGTTGGCCAGACCTCTATTGGACATGTGCTATAGGGGTGTCTCTCTCCGTTGCAAACAATCATGCACTAGCTATCTTCGTGTATCTCCTCACCTCGCTTTTCTATCTCAGAGATGCATGCGTGATATGTGATGCGTCTCCAACGTATCTATAATTTTTGATTGCTCCATGCTATATTATCTACTGTTTTGGACATTATTGGGCTTTATTATCCACTTTTATATTATTTTCGGGACTAACCTATTAACCGGAGGCCCAGCCCAGAATTGCTGTTTTTTTGCCTGTTTTAGGGTTTCGAAGAAAAGGAATATCAAACGGAGTCCAAACGGAATGAAACCTTCGGGAACGTGATTTTCTCAACGAACAAGACCAGGGAGACTTGGCCCCTACGTCAAGAAAGGAAACAGGAGGCCATGAGGTAGGGGGGCGCGCCCACCCCCACCAGGCACCCCCTCCACCCTCGTGGCCCCCCTGTTGCTCCACCGACGTACTCCTTCCTCCTATATATACCTATGTACCCCCAAACGATCAGATACGGAGCCAAAAACCTAATTCCACCGCTGCAACTTTCTGTATCCACGAGATCCCATCTTGGCGCCTATTCCAGAGCTCCGCCGGAGGGGGCATCGATCACGGAGGGCTTCTACATCAACACCATAGGCCCTCCGATGAAGTGTGAGTAGTTTACCTCAGACCTACAGGTCCATAGTTAGTAGCTAGATGGCTTCTTCTCTCTTTTTGGATCTCAATACAATGTTCTCCCCCTCTCTTGTGGAGAACTATTCGATGTAATCTTCTTTTTGCGGTGTGTTTGTTGAGACCGATGAATTGTGGGTTTATGATCAAGTCTATCTATGAATAATATTTGAATCTTCTCTGAATTCTTTTATGTATGATTAGTTATCTTTGCAAGTCTCTTTGAATTATCAGTTTGGTTTGGCCTACTAGATTGATCTTTCTTGCAATGGGAGAAGTGCTTAGCTTTGGGTTCAATCTTGCGGTGTCCTTTCCCGGTGACAGTAAGGGCAGCAAGGCACGTATTGTATTGTTGCCATCGAGGATAACAAGATGGGGTTTTCTTCATATTGCATGAGTCTATCCCTCTACATCATGTCATCTTGCTTAAGGCGTTACTCTGTTTTAACTTAATACTCTAGATGAATGCTGGATAGCGGTCGATGAGTGGAGTAATAGTAGTAGATGCAGGCAGGAGTCGGTCTACTTGTCTCAGACGTGATGCCTATATACATGATCATACCTAGATATTCTCATAACTATGCTCAATTATGTCAATTGCTCAACAGTAATTTGTTCACCCACCGTAGAATACTTATGCTCTTGAGAGAAGCCACTAGTGAAACCTATGGCCCCCGGGTCTATCTTTATCATATTGATCTCCTACTACTTAGTTATTTCCTTTGCTATTTACTTTGCCTTTATTTCACTTTGCATCTTTATCATAAAAATACCAAAAATATTATCTTATCATATCTATCAGATCTCACTCTCGTAAGTGGCCTTATAGGGATTGACAACCCCTATTTGTGTTGGTTGCGAGGATTTATTTGTTTTGTGCAGGTACGAGGGACTCGCGCGTAGCCTCCTACTGGATTGATACCTTGGTTCTCAAAAACTGAGGGAAATACTTACGCTACTTTGCTGCATCATCCCTTCCTCTTCGGGGAAAACCAATGCAGTGCTCAAGAGGTATTGAGGTGAACTACTCAGACTTCATCAGAGGGGCTATGATGTTGATGTAGAAGCCCTCCGTGATGGATACCTCCTCCGGCGGACCTTCGGAACAGGCCCCAAGATGGGATCTCGTGGATACAGAAGTTGCGGAGGTGGAATTAGGGTTTTGGCTCTGTATCTGATCGTTTGGGGTTACGTAGGTATATATAGGAGGAAGGAGTACGTCGGTGGAGCAATCGGAGGCCCATGAGGGTGGAGAGCGCGCCTGGGGATGGGGGGTAGGCGCGCCCCCTACCCCGTGGCCTCCTCCTTTGTTTCTTGACATAGGGTCCAAGTCTCCTGGATCATGTTCGGTGAGAAAATCACGTTCCCGAAGGGTTCATTCCGTTTGGACTCCGTTTGATATTCCTTTTCTTCGAAACCCTGAAATAGACAAAAAAACAGCAATTCTGGGCGGGGCCTCCGGTTAATAGGTTAGTCCCAAAAATAATATAAAAGTGGATAATAAAGCCCAATAATGTCCAAAACAGTAGATAATATAGCATGGAGCAATAAAAAATTATAGATACGTTGGAGACGTATCAGAAGGCAATCAATAAATAAATCATGCTCCGACTTCATCACATAACAGTTCACCATACGTGCATGCTATGGGAATCAAAAACCTCAACAAAAGTATTTCTCAAATTCACAACTACTCAACTAGCATGACTCTAATATCACCATCTCCATATCTCAAAACAATTATCAAGTATCAAACTTCTCATAGTATTCAATGCACTTATATGAAAGTTTTTATTATTAATAAAAGCAAATTACCATGCTGTTTTAAGGGACTCTCAAAATAATATAAGTGAAGCATGAGAGATCAATTATTTTATAAAATAAAACCACCACCGTGCTCTAAAAGATATAAGTGAAGCACTAGAGCAAAAACTATATAGCTCAAAAGATATAAGTGAAACACATAGAGTATTCTAATAAATTCCGATTCATGTGTGTCTCTCTCAAAAGGTGTGTACAGCAAGGATGATTGTGGTAAACTAAAAATCAAATACTCAAATCATACAAGACACTCCAAGCAAAACACATATCATGTGGTGAATAAAAATATAGCTCCAAGTAAAGTTACCGATGAACGAAGACAAAAGAGGGGATGCCTTCCGGGGCATCCCCAAGCTTAGGCTTGTTGGTGTCCTTGGATTTACCTTGGGGTGCCTTTGGAATCCCCAAGCTTAGGCTCTTGCCACTCCTTGTTCCATAATCCATCAAATCTTTACCCAAAACTTGAAAACTTCACAACACAAAACTTAACAGAAAATCTCGTGAGCTCCGTTAGCGAAAGAAAACAAAACACCACTTCAAGGTACTGTAATGAACTCATTATTTATTTATATTTGTGTTAAACCTACTGTATTCCAACTTATATATGGTTTATAAACTCTATTACTAGCCATAGATTCATCAAAATAAGCAAACAAGACACGAAAAACAGAATCTGTCAAAAACATAACAGTATGTAGTAATCTATAACTAACGAAAACTTATGGAATCCCAAAAATTCTAAAATAAATTGCTGGACGTGAGGAATTTATCTATTAACCATATTAAAAAATAATTAACTAAATAGCAATCTCCAATAAAAAATGGCAGCAATTCTCGTGAGCGCTAAAGTTTCTGTTTTTACAGCAAGATGAAAAAGACTTTCCCCAAGTCTTCCCAACGGTTCTACTTGGCACAAACACTAATTAAATACAAAAACACAACCAAAAAAGAGGATAGATAAAATATTTATTACTAAATAGTAACAAAAATCAAGGAATAAAAATAAAGTTGGGTTGCCTCCCAACAAGCGTTATCGTTTAACGCCCCTAGCTAGGCATAAAAGCGAGGATAGATCTAGGTATTGCCATATTTGGTATTAGGAAAGAAAAGAGAAAAAATATTTTCTATAGCATTTATTTTTATATTTTGAGATAGCACGTGTCCATTTATAGTGTAATAAAGATTAAGCACGTTACGGAAATTGGCCTCTAAGCTAGCCCTAATTTCTTTGATAGTTTCATTTTGGTAAAAGCACAAAAGAGAGGTAGGTTCAACCTTCTCACTTATGGGGTGCCCAAATATAGTTTTCATCTTTTCATAAGTATCAATGGGATCCCCCTCAAGAAAACCTTCTTCGAAGATAGAATCTAGAACTTGCTTGAATGAAGAGGGTAAACCAATATAAAAGCTTTTCAGGTAAACCTCAATTTGATATTGGGGCACATAGCTAGCTAAAATTCTTAATAGCCTATCCCAAGCATCTTTCAAAGATTCATCAAGTAAATAATGAAATATTCCGGGATCATCTTCATTGAAATTATTCAAACTCTCATTGATAACCCCGGTAAGTCTCTCCATAGCATCATTATTTATGAGCTTAGAGAGGACAGAGGGACTATCCAAGGTAAAACCCGGGAGCGAACCCTTAGCCCTTTTTGAATCGGCCATGGTACAAGAAAACAAATGGGAAAGAGGCGAATAAAATGGCAAGGGTGAAGTGGGGGAGAGGAAAACGAGAGGGAAATGGCAAATACTGTAATGCGAAGGATAAGAGTTGTGATGGGTACTTGGTATGTCTTGACTTGGCATAGATCTCCCCGGCAACGGCGCCATAAATCCTTATTGCTACCTCTTGAGCATGCGTTGGTTTTCCCTTGAAGAGGAAAGGGTGATGCAGCAAACCAGCATAAGTATTTCCCTCAGTTTTTGAGAACCAAGGTATCAGTCCAGTAGGAGACCACGCGCGAGTCACCTCGTACCTACACAAACAAATAAGAACCTCGCAACCAACGCGATAAAGGGGTTGTCAATCCCTTCACGGCCACTTGCAAGAGTGAGATCTGATAGAGATAATAATAATAAGATAAATATTTTTGGTATTTTTATGATATAGATTGAAAGTAAAGATTGCAAAATAAAATAGATTGGAAACTTATATGATGGAGAATAGACCGGGGGCCATAGGTTTCACTAGTGGCTTCTCTCAAGATAGCATAAGTATTACGGTGGGTGAACAAATTACTGTCGAGCAATTGATAGAAAAGCGAATAATTATGAGAATATCTAGGTATGATCATGTATATAGGCATCACGTCTGTGACAAGTAGACCAACTCCTGCCTGCATCTACTACTATTACTCCACACATCGACAGCTATCCAGCATGCATCTAGAGTATTAAGTTCATAAGAACAGAGTAACGCCTTAAGCAAGATGACATGATGTAGAGGGATAAACTCATGCAATATGATATAAACCCCATCTTTTTATCCTCGGCGACAACAATACAATACATGCCGTTTCTGTTTCTGTCACTGGGATCGAGCACCGCAAGATTGAACCCAAAGCTAAGCACTTCTCCCATTGCAAGAAAGATCAATCTAGTAGGCCAAACCAAACTGATAATTCGATGAGACTTGCAAAGATAACCAATCATACATAAAATAATTCAGAGAAGATTCGAATATTGTTCATAGATAAACTTGATCATAAACCCACAATTCATTGTATCTCGACAAACACACCGCAAAAAGAGTTACATCGAGTAGATGTCCAAGAAGATCGAGGAGAACTTTGTATTGAGATCCACAAAGAGAGAAGAAGCCATCTAGCTACTAGCTATGGACCTGAAGGTCTGAAGTAAACTACTCACACATCATCAGAGGGGCCATAAAGTTGATGTAGAGGCCCTCTGTGATCAATGCCCCCTCTGGCGGAGCTCCAGAAAAGGCCCTAAGATGGGATCTCTTGGGTACAGAAGGTTGCGGCAGTGGAATTAGGTTTTCGTGGTGCTCCTGGATGTTTGCGGGGTACGTAGATATATATATAGGAGGAAGAAGTAGGTCGGTCGAGCAACAAGGGGCCCACGAGGGTGGAGGGCACGCCTAGGGGGTAGGCGCACCCCCTGCCTCGTATCCACCTCGTTGATTGCTTGACATCCACTCCAAGTCCCCTGTATCATGTTTGTTCCAAAAATCACGCTCCCGAAGGTTTCATTCCGTTTGGACTCCGTTTGATATTCCTTTTCTACGAAACACTGAAATAGGCAAAAAACAGCAATTTGGGCCGGGCCTCCGGTTAATAGGTTAGTCCCAAAAATGATATAAAAGTGTAAAATAAATCCCATTAACATCCAAAATAGATAATATAATAGCATGGAGCAATCAAAAATTATAGATACGTTGGAGACGTATCAGTGACAAAAGCTTAAACCCTAGTTTATGCGTTGCTTCATAAGGGGCTGATTTGGATCCATATGTTTCATGCTATGTTTAGGTTTACCTTAATACTTCTTTTGTAGTTGAGGATGCTTTAAAGAGGGGTTAATCATAAGTAGGATGCTTGTCCAAGGAAGTACCCAAGCACCGATCCACCCACATATCAAATTATCAAAGTACCGAACGTGAATCATATGAGCGTGATGAAAACTAGCTTGACGATAATTCCCATGTGTCCTCGGGGGCATTTTCCTTTATATAAGAGTTTGTACAGGCTTGTCCTTTTCTACAAAAAGGATTGGGCCATCTTGATGCACCTTATTTAGTTTTATTACTTGTTACCCGTTACAAATTACCTTATCACAAAACTATCTGTTACCGATAATTTCAGTGTTTGTAGAGAATACCTTATTGAAAACTGCTTATCATTTCCTTCTGCACCTCGTTGGGTTCGACTCTCTTACTTATCGAAAGGACTACAATAGATCCCCTATACTTGTGGGTTATCACGCAGCCCTCACGAAGCTGCACGCAGGCTGGGAGGGGCCAGCTCCGGCCGTGATGCGCTGACGGGGGACGAGCGAGGGGGAGATCTGGAGTTGCCCCATGCCCATGTTCGCCCTCTCCAGGGCAATGCGGAGGGCAAGCTCCTCATTGACAACGAGGGTGTAGTCGGATCGACTGTCGGCACTCGACATGCTCGCGGAGTCGTCGAAGTGGATCGAAAATGGAGAATCGAAGGAGGGGAGAAGAAGAGACGAAGCGAGAGAGGACAGTGAAGTGAGTTGGGGTTTCGGGTTGGGGTATTTGTGGGGACGGAGTGGGGTTGGGATTGGCCGGGCTGACATGGCAGACACGCCCGGCTGCTCCATATCCACCCTATAGTTTGGCTAGATATGAGGGGCGCTAGACGGCCCGGACTCTTGAGGCCGGTTTGAGGCTCCCGACTATGTCAGTTTTTTTACCGGTCAGTGACCGAGTAGCCTACGATGTGTTCAAGACCGGTTTGAGGCACCTGATTGTAGATGCTCTTAGCCTGTTTTTATGCAAGACATCCCAAACTGTTTGTTAATCTACACTTGCTCGAAAATGATTCGGGATTCACTCGAATTTCTTTAAGAGAGGAAGACGAGAGGCGAAGCACTGAGCGCTTGACCGTACGGAAGACACGGACAATGTGGCTGCATCGCATTCCTGGTTTGGGCGAGATATAGGGTTGAAGAGTTTGTGTTGCGGCCTATATGGATGGTCGTGGACGTCGGACAAGAGGGCTTAGGGAAACTCTACCCGATCCCCTAAAATTTAGCCTCAAATGCCTCCTCGAATCTTGACTCCTAAATTTTAAGGAGTTAATTAAAAATGGTTCCTAGCGGAATTCCTATAACTTAACTCCCTAAAAATGGTTTTTACTAACTTTTTATGTTTTGGTATACATACTCCATTGCAACTACAGTGGCGACATGCTTTGTCAATGAGCTCACACTTATCTCTTCTGATGCACTCCTATCTAGTTTAAACAGATCATGCTCCTCAACAATTTTTGCAATGGCGCAGTGCATACGAGATCGCCGCCAAAAATACCTCTCTTGATACATTGCATTGACTGCGAAGTAATCCTTCATAATCGTCGCGTGGCCTCGCGAGGCTGCTGGTGGGCAGGGGGTTGCGAGACGGCTTTGGCAACCTTTCGAAGACGAAGATTATCCTCAAGCTGTGTTTGTTGGTCGCCGACCATGCTCGTCGCGGATGAACTGTGGTGTTTGCGATTTCCCTGGCATGTCCGCGATTCTGGCATCGCCTAGTTCCTCCACGGGTGTTCTAAGGCATCTCGGTCGTGTGCCAGATCTATTTAGGACGAAACCAAGCTCGATGGTGGGCCTTTTCGTCCATGGGAGCGGGGCAATGAAGATATGGGTCCATTTCAGTGATAGCAGCGACCGTGAGCGATTCAAAGTGGGCGGGGAGGCGGGGGGCTATGAGGTGTTGGTGGAACGTACGGATGGACGCCAGAGGCAACACCAGTGTGGATGCGGGCAAGCGGGAGAGCGAGGCTGTGAGGGTGGCATTTTTTTCTTGAGAAGTTGCTTCAGCTGCTCAAATTTGCGAGTTGACCGAAGCCCCTCCTAAAACATTTAAGCAACTAAACCAGATGAGGGTTCGTCTATGTGTGACTTAACTCCTAAAAGGATTTTTTTAGGAGTTAAGCCCTTTTGGGAGATCGACTAGAGGTTCCCTTAGAGGGATGGTTGGGACAATGACATAGGAGGCACATAGGGCACGATGGGGTGGCATGACAATGGCCACATGTGGCGGCGGAAATAGTTTAGCCAGTGCTAGGGGATGATTCTACGCTGACGGGAGGAGAAGACGACTAATAGAGACATCGAAGAAGAAGGGGAATCAACAAACCCTAATTGAATTTTTCTTGACTCACAACTGATTCATAGAAGGTCCCATAACACACACTATGTGTGGTAACGTGCGGTTGTTCTAACAAACGATGTCTCTCCTCCCACCCAACAGCCGCCGCCTCCTCCCTTTCCCACAATCGCCGCCACCTACGTCCTCGTCTTCCCTTCCCAATGCCGATGCTAGAGAACAGTGGACATGCTAAATTCTGACATTGGTCGATGAAGACGGCAATAGGAAGATCTCCGCTCTGGTAGCCTTTAGCGATGAGATGCGATCTACGAGCTACAAGTTGAACCAAAGGTTTATAGTTGTGCAACGGTGGTGACGGTGTTTTCATCTGGATTGGTGATTTTCTTTAGGGGTGAGGCATCAGTGACCCCTATCCCATCTGCAGGTATGTGGATGCCAATGGAACCCTTCTGCATCCCAACGAGGCGGTCCTCCACCCGGGGTGCGGACTGTGTCATGTTCCTACGCTGCTAGGTGGTTGTCACGATAAGTTGGAGGATCTTCGACCTTCCCATTCAGCGACAACGACGAGCTTGTTTTGCTGATTAATTATGTCGCCTTAGACGAAGACGCCGGAGTATGAGGGTAGTTTGGGACTACCAAAGTGTCCCCAATTAGTATTTGGCAGTGTTGATGACCTTCCTTCGTCGACATTTTTTGTTGCATGTGTGATGACAACCTTTGTCGTTCTATGCATTTCAAAGAGTCTGCACTTGTTGCGGTTTGACTGCCTACTTGTGTGGGCGTGGTCATCATTTTCATGGAATTTCATATCAAGATCGTGCAATGCATGTGACTGCTGGGATAGCGGAAAGTGATGGCTACTACACATGATGATTTTGATTTGGTGGTGCTTTTCAAGTACAAGGTCTAGAGCTCCGTGGTGAAAAATCCAAGGCCTTACTCTAATTGGTTATACCTGAAATGGCAATGGTTTTGTATTGTTACCTTATTGAAGAAATTGTTCCGATTTACTCGGACTTTTATCTTCACGGTGAAGACCAAAGATTTGACTCTTGGTAGTTGGATCCGGATGTCATTTGAGCATTGTTTCCTTCTTAGAGATGTTGGTGTCATCGAACCTTTTTGGTAATTTCATTTTTGTGATGTCAATAGATGATTGATACGGATGATCGTTGTTGTAGTTCATCAATCGGTGTTTTGATTGCTTCAGCCAGAGATTCAGTCTAGTACAACTTATTAACTCTGCTCTTTGCCGCCATGATTATTTTTGTGCCATGATAGATCAAAATCTTAGTATCCTAAGCTGGAATGTCCGAGGCTTAAATTGTTTCGACCGTCGAGCAACAATCATAGAAACAATCATCGCTACTCCATGTCACTTGGTCTGCCTGCAGGAGACCAAGCTAGAGCTCGTCGACCCTTTCATCGCTTCGTACTTGGGAGGTCAAAGATTGAAGAATTTTGCCCAGCACCCTGCTCATGGTACACGGGGTGGCATATTCTTCTCTGGGATGACGATACTGTGGACATGAAGGATGTTTGCATTGGAGCCTTCTTCCTCTCCCGCAATGTCACGATCAAGGCATCCAATAAAACCTTTAAGCTAACAACGGTCTACGGACCAATGAGAAGCAACCTCAAGGATGCTTTCTTCCAGGAGCTGGTTGGCGAGAAACCTCCCCATGGTTCAAAGTGGCTAGTCACTGGTGACTTTAACCAAATATATCGTGCCAGAGACAAGAATAGAGCAAACGTCGACCAAGTCGACTTGTCCGCTTCTGTAACGCACTGAATACTTGCGAGCTCAAAGAGATTCACTTGAAAAACAGAAAATTCACTTGGAGTAATGAACAGAGTGACCCGACCTTAAGCAAGCTCGACTCTTTCTTTTGTAATGAATATTAGGACCTCGATTTTGGCACTCACCTTATCCACGCACTCTCGTCGTCATTGTCCGATCACTGCCCCCTCCTCCTTGCAAATGACAACGACCTGAGGAGATCAAAGTCCTTTCGTTTTGAAAACTTTTGGATCAAAATGCCTGGGTTCAAAGAGGTTGTCCAGGAAGCTTGGAATAAGAATATTAATCACACAGATCCTTACCACATCATTTTTCACAAGTTAATAGTCAAAACTTGAGGAGATGGAGCAAGACGATCTTCGGGCACTCGAAGGTGCAACTCCACATGGCTCTGGAAGTTATCCTTCGCCTGGATGTGGCTCAAGAACTTCGGCTCCTTAGCACTGACGAGCGAGATCTACGGAAGCACCTCAAACGGAAGGTGGTTGCCTTGGCCATTATGGAGTGTGCACGGAATCGACAAAGCTCGCGAATTACCAACCTAAAAGATGGAGACGCCATCACTCGTTTTCTCCACCTACGGGCCAATCATAGAAGAAGGAAGAACTTCATCGACCGCCTCAAGCATAACAACGAATGGGTTACTGCCCATGATCATAAGAAGGCCATCATCCAAGATCATTTCGCGAAGGTCACCAAACGCAGTCTGCCGCGTCGCACCGATTTCAACTGGGACAATATCCCGGTCCCTGAGTGCGGCCTCACGGGCCTTGGAGTGGCCTTCATAGAGAAGAGGTGAAAAAGGCAATTTTTTTAGGGCCCATTTGCATTTCTGTCCCTAACTCGAACCACCTAATCAGATATACCCCTAATTCGAAAGCCTGCTCAAATTTTCCCCTCCGCCGTTAGGTGCCCTTACAGAAAAGCCCTTCTGCGCCGTTACCGTCCGGTCAAACAACTTTAACCGTCCTGAAAAAAATAGCAAAAAAATTTAAAAAAATCTAAAATTTTGTGAGATCGAAGATACTCATGTGCGCAAGGTGCATGCAAATTTTTGTGCTATTTGGACATTCCAGGAGCTCGTGGCGAGGAAAAATAGTTAATATGCACACTTGTGAACAGTAAATTTGAAATAAAATAGCAAGAAAATTCAAAAAAACATGAAATTTTTTGGCATCAAAGAGGCTTGGGTGCACAAGGTGCTTGCAAGTTTTTGTGATCAAATGACTTGCGAGGAGCTCTCGCAAGAAAAAACAAAATAGTCATTTTTTCCCAAGTTTTTTCCCGGGCCAGATTTTGTTTTTTTCTCCACAAGCCCCTCCAATGTCCAAACACAACAAAAATTGGCACGCAGCTTTTAGACCATAGCCTCTTTGATGCAAAAAAATTTCATATTTTTTTGAATTTTCTTGCTATTTTTTTGAATTTACTGTTCACGGGCTTACATATTTACTGTTTTTCCTTTGACACGAGCTCCTGGAATGCCCAAACAGCATGAAAAATTGCACGCACCTTGCGAACCTGAGTATCTTTGATCTCACAAATTTTCAGATTTTTTAGATTTTTTTGCTATTTTTTTGGGGCCGGTCAATGCCCTTTGACCGGCATTGACCGGACGGTAACGGCGCAAAAGGGCATTTCTGTAAGGGCACGTAACGGCGGAGGGGCATTTTTGAGCATGCTTTCGAATTAGGGGCAAATGTGAGTAGTGGGTTCGAGTTAGGGACACGGATGTAAAAGACCCATTTTTTTATCTTCCCAGTGACAAAGCACCGGGACCCGATGGCTTTTCTGGGGCCTTCTTCAAGGAGTGTTGGGAAATAATAAAAGATGATATCATGCTCGTGGTCAATCACTTCTCCAATTATGCTTTGAGAATTTTCACTGGCTCAACTCGGCGAACATTGCTCTCATTCCAAAGAAGGATGTGGCGGAATCCATCTCGGACTCTCGCTGTCGGTGTCAAAACCGGTGGATCTCGGGTAGGGGGTCCCAACTGTGCGTCTAGGCGGATGGTAACAGGAGACAAGGGACACGATGTTTTTACCCAGGTTCGGGCCCTCTCGATGGAGGTAAAACCCTACTCCTGCTTGATTAATATTGATGATATGGGTAGTACAAGAGTAGATCTACCACGAGATCAAGGAGGCTAAACCCTAGAAGCTAGCCTATGGTATGATTGTTGTTCGTCCTACGGACTAAAACCCTCCGGTTTATATAGACACCGGAGAGGGCTAGGGTTACACAGAGTCGGTTACAATGGTAGGAGATCTACATATCCGTATCGCCAAGCTTGCCTTCCACGCCAAGGAAAGTCCCTTCGGACACGGGACGAAGTCTTCAATCTTGTATCTTCATAGTCCAGGAGTCCGGCGAAGGTATAGTCCGGCTATCCGGACACCCCCTAATCCAGGACTCCCTCAGTAGCCCCTGAACCAGGCTTCAATGACGACGAGTCCGGCGCGCAGATTGTCTTCGGCATTGCAAGGCGGGTTCCTCCTCCAAGTACTTCATAGAAGATTTTGAACACAAAGGTAGTGTCCGGCTCTGCAAAATAAGTTTCCACATATTGCCATAGAGAGAATAACATTTACACAAATCTAATCTGCTGACGTATTCCGTAGCATGACATCACACCACGGCCAAGTCTTTATTCGAATCGTTTTACTGTCCCACCTCAGTGTGCTTAGCGAGGCGGTTTCCTTGGCACGTCTTTTCAAAGCAGAGATCGTGTCCCCTTATTCCGGGATTCTCATCAATACGAGTGTGGGTAACCCAACCGCGCCATTGATTACGGCGCTTGGGATATAAGCGAGTTTTACCAGGCTGGTGGGGACGCATAGTCGCGTCCGCCCATATAAGGGGATAAGGATCCACCTGTTCATCCATGCCTTCTTCCTCCTTTGCCTATCCATTTCCGCGCACTCGAGCTCCAGCGCCCAAGTCCGCACACCCCACCTCAACCTTCTCCAGCCATGTCCGGAGCGGGAGGCAAGTGGATGGTCTCCTCCGTCACGGAGGGACACATCAAAAAACTGAGGAAGGCCGGATACTTGTCTAACGACATTGCGCACCGGCTTCCCGAAGAGGGGCAGCTCATCCCCACCCCTAGGCCCCATGAGAGGGTGGTGTTCCTCCCCCATTTCCTTCGCGGACTGGGCTTCCCTCTCCACCCATTTGTCTGGGGGCTCATGTTCTACTATGGCCTGGATTACCATGATCTGGCCCCGAACTTTGTCCTCAACATCTTGGCGTTTATCGTCGTGTGCGAGGCTTTCCTCTGCATCCGCCCCCATTTCGGCCTATGGCTCAAGACTTTCAATGTCAAGCCGAAGGTGGTGCGCGGCACCCAGGCGGAGTGCGGAGGCTCCATGGTGGGCAAGATGCCCAATGTCCTATGGCTCGAGGGCTCCTTCGTGGAGACCCTAAAGGGGTGGCAATCGGGGTGGTTTTACATCACTGAGCCGCGCGACCCTGAATGGGTTGCAGCCCCCGAGTTCCGATCCGGACCCCCTACGCGGCTCACCTCCTGGAAAGAGACGGGCCTATCGTGGGGTAAAAAAGGAGAGCTGACCGGACTCCAAACATGCGTCCAAACCCTGGTGGACAAGAAGCTCAAACTTGTCAACGTAGTCCAGGTTATGCTCATCCGCCGGATCCTCCCGTGTCAATAATGGGCTTTCAACCTGTGGGAGTTCGACTCGGTGCAGCACCGAACTCTGAGCAGGCTCTTCGACACGACGTACGAAGATGCCTGGAAGGTGCTTTTCAAGGGCGCCGAGGCCCCCGCATCCGCTACCGAGGATCGCGGATTCAGCACGCAGCGTCACTCTAGTGCAGTAAGATGTTTTTACCTTTTACAGGGTATTAGTTTTTCATAGTTTGACTCCATGCGGGATCTAAGCTCCCTTGCCTTTGACAGAATTGGCAGGAGACGTCCAGACAGATCAACTGTCCGGCTCCTTTGCTCGAAGGCCCAGTGGACGCTCGCTTGGCGAAGCTGCTGGTTCCGGCACCCTATGTGGTGCCGGAGAAGAAGGCCAAGAAGAAGGCCACGGGGACTCAAAAGAGTGCCCGGCGCCAGGAGGTGTCGGATTCATCATCCGATGACTCCAAGGCGCACTCCTCCCATGAAGATGAGGAGGAGGAAGAAGAGACCTCTCCCCCTCCAGCGGGGGGAGGGAAGAAAAGGAAGGCCGCCCCAACTGGGGAGGCCGAAGGGTCCAAGAAGGGGAACACCCTTCCTCCGGACTACCCCACCAACGCTGACGACGGCGAAGAGGAGTGGCCGCACAGGGCCAAGCCCCTGGCGAGATCGTAAGTATTCGGACACCAGAGCAATTCATAGTGTTCCTTTCTTGCACAGCTCCTCCTTACGCCGAATATGACTATGCAGCCCGCCCAAGGCCGGGCTCGACGAGTCGTCGAGCGGCTCCCTGGATTCATCGGACGTGAATTCACTTCCGCCCGCTACCTCCCCCACCCTACGGACGACGCCGAGGTGTTGTCCCAACAGGTTCCAAGCCAGGAGGAGGTGGTCCTGGAGGCGCCACAAGGCGACCTCCCGGACTCCAGGCGCAAAGGGGATAAAACCCCCAAGGGCTCCGAGTCCGGCCTTGAGCCGGACACCGCGCCAGAACCTTCAACGGTTCCGGACTCCGGTAGGCAGCCTCCTTCCAAGAGGAGCAAGCCTACCGAGCCGGTGACCTCCATCCAATCGGAGGCACCGGACAATTTGCTGGGGGTGCTTAACGGCGCCTGCATCGACGAGGAGCACCGCACTATTATGAGTGCGGTGATCCAGAAGGTTCAGTCCGCCAAGAGTGGGCTGACTGAAGCCTGTGCCAGCTTCTAACAGGATTTGAGGTAAGTAAAGAATATGTAAAAATATTACCGCATAGACAGTAGCCCCTGATGCTCTGTTCGGCGTTCGGAAAGAAAAGCCGAATAGAGGATCTAATAACATTCGCAGGAGTCTAACATAATCAAGTCAATATGCGTATGCAGGCTTCGTTGCGAGCCTCCGCCGCACTGACTGCGGAGGTGGATACGCTGAAGCAAAACCTCTCGTGGTCCGAGAACGAGCTCGGCCATGCCAAGAGGCAACTCGAGGAGAAGGAAGGTAAGTAATACCTTGCGCAAGTATATAGATAAGATGTGGTTGCAAAAAATGACAGGATCAACGTGCTATTATAGGGGCCACGACCGAGGTGGCAACCCTTAAGAAAGCGATGTCTGAGCCTGAAAACAGAGCGGCAACGGAGCGCACAGAGAGAGGGAAGCAGGAGGCGCGGGTGGAGGAGGTGCAGAAACAGCTCCAGGCTCTCGTGAAAAAACACGAGAGTTTGCAGCTTGACTCAAAGACGCAAGCATCCGAGCTTGCGGCAGCCCTCGAGAGCGTGAAGTCTACTAAGGCCGAAGCCCAGAAAGCCCTCCAAGAAATTGAAGTGAGGAAGAAGATAGCGGCGGGTAAGGCATTCATTATGCAAAGCAAGCACGTGAAAGTGAATTACTTGTTACTTACCCGTGTCCGGAGCTCTCCAGGAGCATTCGCAGATTTGCCCCGCAGTGCGTCTGATGCCGCCGCCTACTACCGATCCGAGGAGGGGAGCTCGATGGAGAAGGTGTTCTGGTCTCAGTATGCTGAGGCAGGACACCTGGTGCCTTTGAGCGACCAGCTGAACCAAATGGTCGAGCTCCACAAGGTGGTCGAACAGGCCATAAAGGGCCTCATAGTTCGGCTTTGGCCTGGAGAGGCTTTGCCTGGGAGCTATTTCGGGCTGGTGAGGCGGCTGGTGGATGCCTGACCACGGCTTGAAGTAATCAAGCACTCCGTCTGCATCGAAGGTGCCTGTAGGGTGCTTGCCCGTGCTAAAGTGCACTGGGGAAAGATGGATGCGGAGAAGCTGGTGAAGGACGGGCCGCCGTCGGGCAAGGAGCATCGCATCCCGGAAGCGTATTATGAGGGCATCCTGAAGGGTGCCCACCTTATAGCGGATGAATGCTCCAAAGATGTAATTTTTTAGTAAACTCGCATTTGTGATCCTGTACGCTGAAAACTTGTTCATATGCTCTAAGCAACACTTTTGAATTTAAAATATTACCTTCTGTGCAGTTGTTTATCAAATTTGAGAGATGGCAAGTCGTCGGCTTCTTCCCCCATGCCACGAGTGCTGGGGTGTTCGGGATAAACATGAGCGCTCTTTTTCCCATTCTTGGGTCCTTCAAGGGAGGCGCTCAACACAACGAACAAGGCAATCAGACTATAATGCTTGAACACTCTCACTTAGCCATAGAATTCTATAATTTTAAATTCCGGCGAAGCCCCTAGTGTTCGGAAGACCGAGTTCGGGGCGCTATCCACGCCTAGGCCGGACAAAGCCGACTCCTCGCTCTAAGCGGCATAAGTCTATAGGGACTCGAAAACCTCTCGAACAGCGACCAGCTCTCACCTCATCATGACGGTCAGTTTTAGCTTTCTCTACTGAGGTGCTTAGCCCAGCTCAACTAGGGCACAATCGCAGTAGTTCTCCTAGTGCTACCTTAGCCGACGGAACATAAGGTACCAAAAGAATAGGAGCCGGGCAAACCCAACATTTGACCAAAGACATGATTCGGAGCCGATGCATATAATGCTATAAGTTCGGGGTGCCGCACTTGTTAAAGTGTTCGGACTTCTCACACCATATTGAGGGGTACTAAAGCCCCTGGCGTATTTTGGCCGTACCAATGTGTACGGGTGCAACATGTCGTTTAAGGAACATATATTTGTAAAAAAAGAGTAATGCAAAAATAGACAAAAGCTATGCATTGTTTAATAAAAAGGGGCTGCGATCAAAGAAGAACGATATAAATAATGCGATAAGCAAAAGTTTGGACTATTTAACATGTCCGTTCCAGGGGCAGGTTGCGGAATGATATGCGAAACAGGTATACTGCTCGTGATAGAGACCACCTGGGAGTTCCGTAATGTGGCATGGCTTGTCTGCTTCCCTGGTTCTTGCATCGTTTGTGCGGCAATTGAACTGCCAAACAGGCCTTCCGAAGAATGGAGTCCTGAAAGTAAGAGAAAATTAAAAAATCGGCAGCCCCTGGTGCGGTTTAAGCCGTGTTTCGGGCGTGCCGTGGTGGTGCCCCTCCCCCTGTACCCATGGTATTTCTAGAGCGTAGTTATGCACGTGAAGCACTGGTGTTGCATTTTTGCGAGGGATGGGGTTGGGGCCGCATTGCTACGCCTGCTCGAAACGTGCCAGGCGGTCTTGTTGTAGGTTACTCCGGGCACGCTTGACGGTGTCCGGACGTTTAATGACCGGAATGGAGAATTGCCTGGAGAGGCTGCTTTTTGCTTCCGCTGCAAGGGCCGCCATGTGTTCCTCCGTTCGGAGGGAGTGTTCGGTGTTTCCATTGACCGTGATTACTCCTCGAGGGCCTGGCATCTTGAGCTTAAGGTATGTGTAGTGCGGTACTGCATTGAACTTGGCGAATGCGGTTCGCCCGAGCAGTGCGTGATAGCCACTGCGGAATGGGACTATGTCGAAGATTAACTCCTCGCTTCGGAAATTATCCGGAGATCCGAAGACCACTTCAAGTGTGACTGAGCCTGTACAGTTGGCCTCTACACCTGGTATTACGCCTTTAAAGGTCGTTTTGGTGGGCTTAATCCTCGAGGGATCTATGCCCATTTTCCGCACTGTATCCTGGTAAAGCAGGTTCAGGCTGCTGCTGCCATCCATAAGGACTCTAGTGAGATAAAATCCGTCAATAATTGGGTCTAAAACCAATGCGGCGAATCCGCCATGACGGGTGCTAGTGGGATGGTCCCTTTGATCAAAGGTGATCGGGCAGGAGGACCATGGGTTGAACTTTGGGGCGACTGGCTCTACCGCGTATACGTCCCTTAACGCGCGCTTCCGCTCCCTCTTGGGGACGTGGGTTTCGTATATCATGTTCACCGTCCGCACTTGTGGGGGAAAACCCTTCTGTCCACTGTTGTTCGGCGGCCGGGGCTCTTTGTCGTCATCGCTATGCAGCCCCTTGTCTTCGTTTTCGGCATTTAACTTGCCTGCCTGCTTGAACACCCAACAATCCCTGTTGGTGTGATTGGCCGGCTTGTCGGGGGTGCCATGTATCTGGCACAAGCCGTCGAGTATTCGGTTCAAACTGGACGGGCCCCTAGGATTCCTTTTGAATGGGTTTTTCCGCTGACCGGATTTAGAGCCTCTGAATCCGGCATTAACTGCCGTATCCTCAGCATTGTCGCCGTTAATACGACGCTTTTGCTTGTTGCGACGCGACCTGCCACTATTGTCCCTGTTACCAGAATTACCAGGGTTCTTGGTCATATTGTTGCTACGAGCAAGCCAGCTGTCTTCTCCCGCGCAAAAGCGGGTCATGAGTGTCGTGAGTGCTGCCATAGATTTCGGCTTTTCCTATCCAAGGTGCCGGGCAAGCCACTCGTCACGGATATTGTGCTTGAAGGCTGCTAGGGCCTCTGTGTCCGGACAGTCGACTATTTGATTTTTCTTTGTTAGGAACCATGTCCAGAATTGCCTGGCCGATTCCTCTGGCTGCTGAATTACGTGGCTTAGGTCATCGGCGTCTGGTGGTCGCACATAAGTGCCCTGGAAATTGTCGAGGAATGCGGCTTACAGGTCCTCCCAACAACTGATTGATCCTGCTGGCAAGCTGTTAAGCCAATGTCGAGCTGGTCCTTTAAGCTTGAGTGGGAGGTATTTGATGGCGTGGAGATCATCGCCGCGGGCCATGTGGATATGAAGGAGATAATCCTCGATCCATACCGCAAGATCTGTTGTGCCATCATATGATTCGATGTTTACGGGTTTGAAACCCTCGGGGATTTGATGATCCATTACTTCGTCTGTGAAGCATAGTGGGTGTGCGGCGCCTCTGTACTGGGCTATATCACGACGTAGCTCCAATGAGCTTTGTCTACTGTGTTCGGCCCTACCGGATTTGTGTCCGGCGTGACGGTTATCGTCTCGAGTCATGGGGCGCCCACGCGATCCATAGATCGATCTTGTTTGCCTTGCCTTGTCCTCCAACATATCTCGCAGGTCTGGCACATTTTCCCGTGCCTTGGTATGGGGTGCGGCTTGAGTGGAGGGCCAAAAGGCCTCTCTGTCGCGGCCACGAGGTGGCCGGTCGGCCATATCAAGTGCTGGTGATGTAGGTTTAAGTGCTTCCTCCTCTAATCGGGGTAGCAACCTGCGCTTTGGGTAGCTCTTGGAGGGGCGTTCGAGTTTATGCTCTTCGGCCGCGAGGACTTCAGTCCATCTGTCGACTAGCAAATCTTGATCAGCTCTAAGTTGTTGCTGCTTTTTCTTGAGGCTTCTTGCCGTGGCCATAAGCCTGCGTTGAAAACGCTCTTGCTCGACGGGATCCTTTGGCACGACAAATTCGTCGTCATCGAGGCTTGCCTCGTCTTCGGAGGGAGGCGTATAGTTATCGTCCTCGACCTCTCTGTCTGCCGCTCTCTCATGAGGGCTGGCTTCTCCATCCTCCTGTGCTGAATCTTGCTGGAGGGGGTTTTCTTCGGCACTCTCCAGAGTATTATTATCTCCCGTGCTGGAATCACCTTATTTGTTTTGGCGGGATTTTGAGCGGCGCCGCTGACGCCGGCGCTTAGGCTGTTTCTTGGAGGGGTCATCCTCCGCTGTTCCATCGCCATCTCCTTCTTTTGGGGTGTCCACCATGTATATGTAATGTGACGAGGTGGCTTTCCAGGGCCCAATAGGCGCTGGTTCTTCATCGTCTCCTGCATCGGCGTCCATACCGTCGATGTCTTCGAAGTCGAAGTCAAGCATGTCGGTTAAATCGTCGACAATGGCTACAGAGTGGGTGGTGGGTGGGCTTTGAATTTCTTCATCGTC
Source organism: Triticum urartu (assembly GCF_003073215.2). Classification (NCBI taxonomy): domain Eukaryota; kingdom Viridiplantae; phylum Streptophyta; class Magnoliopsida; order Poales; family Poaceae; genus Triticum; species Triticum urartu. The sequence continues at coordinate 162,877,344 of NC_053025.1, forward strand.
CGTATCCCAACCTTGCTGACCGTAGTTCGGCCAGGGCTCTCCTGATAAAGAGAGAGCCTTTGGTGTCTTCAGAATATCGTCGAAAGGCGAGTGCTGAAAGATATCCGCGGCAGTAAACTCCATGATCGGTGCCCAATCGGATTCGATCAGCAGGGGCGCGGAGGGTTCGGAGTCCGGAGAGGAGTCCGGCTCCCTGGAGTCACGAGTCTCGCGGAGTGCGGGGCTGGTGTTCGGCTCGATCGCCGTTGGGATCGCAGCCCCCGAGGCGGCATCCAACCACCCATCCTCGATCGGCGCAGTAGGCTCCGAATTAAGGGTCGAAGCTGATGCGGGTGCAGCCTCCAGGGCACTGTTCGGCGGCAGAGCTAGGTCATGCTCGTCGTGACAGTGCGGCAAGCTCGGCAGTGGCTCGAATCCGTCGAAGATCAAGTCCCCGCGGATGTCAGCCGTGTAGTTTAAACTTCCAAATCTGACCTGACGGCCAGGGGCATAGCTTTCGATCTGCTCCAGATGGCCAAGTGAATTGGCCCGCAGTGCGAAGCCGCCGAAGACGAAGATCTGTCCGGGGAGGAAGGTCTCACCCTGGACTGCATCGCTATTGATGATCGTAGGAGCCATCAAGCCTAACGGTGACGACACAGAGGAACTCTCAATGAGAGCACCAATGTCGGTGTCAAAACTAGCGGATCTCGGGTAGGGGGTCCCGAACTATGCGTCTAGGCCGGATGGTAACAGGAGGCAAGGGACACGAAGTTTTACCCAGGTTCGGGCCCTCTTGATGCAGGTAAAACCCTACGTCCTGCTTGATTAATATTGATGATATGGGTAGTACAAGAGTAGATCTACCACGAGATCGGAGAGGCTAAACCCTAGAAGCTAGCCTATGGTATGATTGTTGTGTATGAATGTGTTGTCCTACGGACTAAAACCCTCCGGTTTATATAGACACCGGATAGGGTTAGGGTTACATAGAGTCGGTTACAATGGTAGGAGATCTACATATCCGCATCGCCAAGCTTGCCTTCCACGCCAAGGAAAGTCCCTTCCGGACATGGGACGAAGTCTTCAATCTTGTATCTTCATAGTCCAGGAGTCCGGCTGAAGGTATAGTCCGGCCATACGGACACCCCCTAATCCAGGACTCCCTCAACGAGTTGTTTGATCTTTGCCTTTACAATGAGGCGGGGTGGGCTGGTATTCGGCTTGAGTTGCCGCTTTATCCCGACCACGTGGTGGTCAGTCAGCCCCATTGCGTGATGATGGTATGGGCTCCAGTGCCTCATCATCAAACTGAGGTAGCAATTTGCGCTTCGGGTAACTTTTGGCTGGGTGCTTAAGGTCGTATTCTTCAGCTGCCAGGACATCAGTCCATCTATCATTTAGCAGATCTTGATCAGCTTGAAGCTGCTGCTGCTGCTTCTTTTTCAGGTTCCTTGCAGTGGCTATTAGCTGACGCTTAAAGCGCTCCTGCTCAAGAGGTTCCTCAGGCATGATGAAATCCTCGTTGCCGAGGCTCACCTCATCCTCGGAGAGCGAAAGATAATTGATGTCCTCCGAGTCTTTGTTTATGGCCTGTTCATCGGGGCTAACTTGCCCATCTTCCCGTTCTTCTTGTTCAGAAGTTGCTTCAGTGGGGTCTTCATTATCTTCAACACCGTCGGAGTGTTATCTTCTCCTGTGCCGGTATTTCTATCTTTTGCACGACGTGACTTAGAGCAGAGCTACTGACGTCGGCGCTTGGGCTGTGTCCTAGGAGGTTCATCCTCGACTGGATCTTCTTTGTCGTCATCGTTAGGTTCTTTAGGTGTATCCACCATGTACACATCGTACGAAGAAGTGGTCGTCTAGCGTCCGGTGAACTGCGGGTTTTGGCCGTGCTCCTCATTTGCATCGTCGTCCATACCGTCGATGTCTTCGGAGTCGTAATCGAGCATATCTGTTAAGTCTTCGACAGTGGCTATAAAGTGGGTGGCGGGTGGGAAGCGAAATTCCCCGTCATCAGCTTCTAGTTCGAACCGAATATAGTTCGACTGTGAATCCCCCGCTAAGGATAGATTTTTTAATGAGTTCAGCACATCGTCCAAAGGCGAGTGTCGGAAGATGTCCGCGGTGCTGAATTCGGCGATCGATGACTGATCATGCTCGACATGCACGGAGGCACGTAGTTCGGAACTTACAGCCGGAAAAAAGTCCGAGGTTCCGGTGACACATGCATTGCCAGAGGTTAGGTCTGTGTGCGGCTGCAACACTGTTGGGTCTGCGGCCTCTGTAGCGGGGTTGAGCTCCCTGTCGACCTGCTTCGGATCTAAGGCCAGAGCGGTTACAGGTGCAATTTCCTGGGTATGGCCCGATGACAGATCTAAGTCGTGTTCATCGAGGTGACCGGGAGTGACTACCGTGGTCTCGAATCCGTCAAAGATCAAGTCTCCGGGGATATCCGCGACGTAGTTCAAGCTCCCGAATCTGACCTGACAGCTGGGGGCGTAGCTGTCGATCTGTTCCAGATGGCCAAGCGAGTTGGCCCGCATTGTGAAGCCGTCGAACACAAAGATCTGTCCGGGGAGAAAGGCTTCCCCTTA